>NC_089525.1:34875620-34878120 GCF_963924715.1 Thunnus thynnus | reverse complement strand
AATTATGAATGAAGGGCTGAGAGATGTGGTGTATATGTGTGTGTGTGTGTGTGTGTGTGTGTTTATTTCTTCATGGGGTTATAACCAACATCATGTTTACAACACAACAGCTCACACATAAAGTAATCACACTGAATAAACAAAAACAAAAACTAACTAACTAAAAAATATCATATTAATATACAATAAAAATGGTTAAAACATGATAAACAAGATAAATAAAAACAATTAAATCCCCTCATATATTAATAAAAACAATGAAAATAAAACAATAAAACAACAAAAATAATAAAAAAACCTGTTAATAAAAAGATCCATGTTGAGTCAACAGATGCACTGTAAATATAAATAACAATACACAGCAGAGAAAAAGACAACAACAACAACAACAACAACAACATCAACAATAACAACAACAACAACCACAATAACAACAATAACAACCACAACAACAACAACAATAACAACAATAACAATAACAACAATAATATAATAATAATAACCTTCCTCCTCCTCGTCCTCCTCTTCCTCATCCTCCTCGTCCTCCTCATCCTCCTCCTCTTCCTCCTCCTCATCCTCCTCCTCCTCATCCTCCTCCTCCTGCTCATCCTCCTCTCTTCCTCCTCCTCCTCCTCCTCGTCCTCCTTCTTCAGATGTGTGATGATGTTCAGAGTTTCATGTGAATGTGACACGTTGGAAGCAGTTTATTGTTGAGTAATTCCTGATCAGCTGATGTTTGATTCTGCAGTAACATCAACGATCTGATTTAAGTGCTGAGAGTGACGTTCAGACTGAGGAGCTGCTGCCTGAAGCGAGGAGAGATGAAACATCACAGACTCGCTGGTCTCAGAGTTTTAGTGAATCTGGATGTTTTAGAACAAACTGGAACTTTAATAAACTTATTTATGAAGCCAAGAAACACCAAAGTCTTTATTTGTGCATATATATAAAACATCTGTGTGTCCATCCAGCCTGTAAACTGTATGTGGTTTTACAACAAAAGAGCCCCCCCCTCTCCCCCCCCAGCTACCCATCCCTCCCTCCACAGGTCAAAGGTCAACTCAACAACTGGCCGCGGTCACGCTCCTCTGACCTGCAGCTCCTGTTGTGAGTATCGTCTGACAGTCTGACTGCAGCTCAGATCTGCAGGAGTCTCAACGTTGACACAACGCTTTAAAACTGAAAAGCAACATTTCTAATCATTGTGAGGATTTAGAGCTCGTTTTTCTTCTTCTCTTCTTCATCAAAGCTCATCAGTCCTGCACTAAACGGTTCCTGCAGTTGTATTTTGTTGTAACAGAGAAGAAACAGTCGTGATGAAGCAGGTCGGAGCTGAAATCTCTTCATTGATTCAGAGACGTCTGATACCTGCTGCTGAAATGACGTTTATTGATCCTCAACAGGAAACAGTCCTGAGCTCGTATCGTAGTGTCAGAACAGGAAGTCGGTTCTCAGAGTGAAACAAAGTCGGTTCTACTTCTAGGACGAACATGAGCTGTGTGGATGTGAGATAACTTAACAAAGACTTGATCTGTTCTGTGACTGACTGTCTGCAGGGTGAAAGTACCACAGAGCTCAATTTATAACAAAAGGGGACGTAAATAAATCATAAATCAAAGAGATGAATAATAACATGTTGATCACTCTTACAGAGTCTCAGATAAACATCGACTGAAGAGTCGCTGCATGTCACCTACTGGATGATAACAGGTATCACTGAAGCTTTTTCCCTCCTGTCAGACAGAAGATTCAATATGACATTCTTGTATTTATTTATCAAAAATGATAGGGAGGCTGCAGTATTTATGTTTCCAGAAGCATCAACCTGCACAAATATTATATTTATGTTCATATTGTTAATTTTCTCCTCAACCTATAAACACAAAACAGGAAGTGTAGCAGGAAGGTTCAGCTCCAGCATCACATCACCGACTGACTGACGTCACACAGTCTGTGATGACATCACACTACCAGCATGTCTGCACAGGACGGCTTTCATTCACCAACACACACTCAGGACTACTTAATCAATACAGCTGTTTACAGGCCGCAACAGGTTTCACTCACATTGTCTGCTCTAAGTCTTTGTTCCTGTTTGTATAACTGCAGTGATTGTTTACTGCCAAAACTCTGGTGACCTACACTCAACACAGCACCTGAACGCCCCCTGTGTGATACAGACTGAAGCTGCTGCGTTATTCTGAGTTTGTTTGGACAAAAATGCCACATGAATGTAATGTGATGTAATTTCCAACGTAGCTGTAAAGATGTTTATGAAGGTGGTTGCTAGGTAACCCTTTAGTAGGTGGTTGTTTAAGTGTTCAGGGTGTTCAGGTTTCTAATGTGTAAGGTAGCTTTGTTAGGGATGGTTGCTAAAGTGCTGCTTGGTGGTTGCTAGAGTGCTCCTTTATGGTTGCTAAGTGGTTGCCATGATATTTGAAGGAGTTGCTAAGGAGTTGATTTATGGTTGCTAGGTGGCAGCATGGCGTTTTAGGTGGTT
>NC_089525.1:34780620-34870620 GCF_963924715.1 Thunnus thynnus | reverse complement strand
CCATAGACTGTAAAAAATATGGACGTAGCCACCGTGACGTCACCCATTGGTTTTAGGACTGCCGTTTTGAAGCCTAGAGTTTGACCGTCGCCATTTTTGAGTTTTGCAGCCAGACGTGACCATATCTGGACGAGATGGTGGAGCTGACGCTAGCGCTAGCTGCTAGCTTGGTTAGCATGGTACATTTACAGTCTATGGTTAACTGTGATAATGCTACTTCGAATTTTTGCTAGCAAAAAACAGGCTTAAAACCATTTAAATAACCTGAAACTACCTGAAAAAATGGAGCATCTTAGTGCAACCAAACACTCATCAAGACTATTTTAGGCGACCAAAATGTTACAATAAACTTTAATGAGCTATAATCACACTGAAATAGCAACGGCTATGGCTATACTCTCTGAATCTGGGGTTACGCCATGTTTACATTACCTAACCAACGTTGTCGCTGTGGAGGCAACTTGTCAATCACAATGTAGCCCCACCGTAAAGCATACACCAGAAGCTACCCACTTGGGCACAAGGAGTCCAGGACAACGAGTCCGACGCAACGACTTCAACGCAACGAGTGCGACACAACGAGTCCGGGACAACGAGTCTCACGCAACAAGTCTGACACAACAAGTCTAGGACAACGAGTCCGACACAACGAGTCCGGGACAACGAGTCCGACGCAACGAGTCCGACGCAACGAGTCCGACACGAGTCCAACACGAGTCCGACACAACGAGTCCGACACAACAAGTCCGATGCAACGAGTCTGATGCAACGAGTCCGACACAACGAGTATGACACAAGTCCGACACGAGTCCGACGCAACGAGTCCGGGACAACGAGTCCGACGCAACGAGTCCGACACGAGTCCGACACAACGAGTACGACACAACGAGTCCGACACAACAAGTCCGACACAACAAGTCCGACACAAGTCCGACGCAACGAGTACGACACGAGTCCGACACAACAAGTCCGACACAAGTCCGACGCAACGAGTCTGATGCAACGAGTCCGGGACAACAAGTTCAGGACATGCCTTCAGGTCAACATCCTTTTCTGGACTTCACCCCACTTCACCTGCAGGTTCTTGCTCCACCTGTCTCTGTCTGTCTCCACCTTTTTTCTTCCCCCTTTCCCTTTCTTTACTCCTCTTTCTGTCCGCCCTCCTTCTTTACTTCATGTTTTCCTCCATGCGTCCTACTTTCCTCTCCTGAATCCTCCTCTTCTTCCTAACCTCTTCACTTGTTCTGGCTTCCTTCTCTTCATTTCCTCCTTCCACCTTCTCTCTTTCTTCTTGCCTTCTTTCTTTACTAATTTCTACTTCTTGTCCTGTCTCCTCTGTTTCTACCTTATTTCCTTTGCTACTTCACCCTCTCTTATCACATGTCCCGCCTTCCTTCCCTACTTCTGTCTTTGCTTTTTTGAGTCTTTTCCCTCTTAACCTCCGACTGGCTTCATGTCTGCACATTCAGAACTGTTGAAGTTTTGGTTTCAGGACTCGGACTCTTTCAGTCTTGATAAACCTTCCTCCTCAGAGTGCGTCCACACTACGCTGCTTCAATTTATAAATGAAGCTTTTTCTTTCTGTTCAGACTAAAACTGTGTTTCTTTTCTGTTTCATTTCCAGAACAACCTCTGCAGTGTTTAACCTCATTAACTCTGCCTGAACACCAGCGTCCACTGCTTGTCTCTCTGCCTTTCTTGGGATTTTGTCATAATCAGGACGTTTTTACAAATCTTTGTCTTCAAACATACATGTGGTTATTTAGACTGAAAACACATTTTTATTTTAGGCAGATAACATTTTTCATCATTTTCTACTGACTTCAAAGACTCGCGGCTTTGTTTCTGTACCAGCTGGAGTCTTTCTGGCACTTTCACCAGAAACTTTGAGAGATTTCCTTTCTGGAAAAACTTCATTTATACAGCAAGTCACTGTGATTCAGGGGCAGACATTTTAATTTTGGTATTTGATTTTTTAGTTTTTGCTCCAAAATGAGGATGGAGTGGAGGAGGTTAAATCTTAAAACTCCAGCTGGAAGGAAACTGAGCTTTTACTGAACCATGATGTGAGCTGGCCTCACATCTTTCAAATCATTCAAATGTTGTTACAGGTGAATACACTGATTGATCTGAAAAACATTGTGATTATATAATAATGATCCGATCAGCCGGCTGGCGGGCCTCCTACCCAGATGTCGGCTGTGATGAAGTTTAGTTGTTTGCAAACTGAAAAGAAGAAGATTTAACAGTTTAATGTTGTTCTGTGTGGACAGATTTCTGTTTCACATGAAAGCAGCGTTTCACACATCAGATGGAGTCTGTTAGTGTTTTTCCTTCCTGTTTTATTCACATTTTCATACATAAAAACATCTGAGTGGAAACTCAGAAAATCTGTGTAGAGTTTCCTGTCTGAGGTTTAACAGCAGCTCAAATGTAAACAGACTGAGTGAATAAATGATGACGTCATGAATCATGTGACTTAAACGTCACTGAAGAGCTGAAAACATCAGATCTGTGTGGAGTGATGATGAGGAGACTGTAACCTTCCTCACATCAACACATGAAACGTCATATTTCCATCATGTTTTCCATCGTTTGAGCTTTGACTGTTTTAATGACGTCATCTCGTTGTTTCTTCTTCTGCAACAATTTAATGGCACCGACTGTTTATCTGCTGATATTCACACAGCGGCAGCGGATGGAAACAAACATTCAGGACATTTTATACTGAACATTTTCTGAAAGTTTGGTTAAAATTTGAGCTACATTTGATGAAAACCTGACTGATACATAAAGCCTGTTCTTTATTTATCAGTTACACACCATCACCTGTAAATTAAAAAGCAGAATAAAAACATGCAGAGGAGGTAGATGTAGTTTGTCAGCTAGCTTGTAGCTTGATCCGTCATTTGGAAGAACCCTGCGAGACAATACTCAGGGCGTCACAGCAAGAACTGCTTCTGTTGTCGCCCAAAATCCCAGATCAGACGAAGCTCTGTCATCTCGTTGTGTCTTCTTCTTCTGCAACGGTTTAATGGCAGCGACTGTTTATCTGCTGATATTCACAGCAGCAGCATCGATGGAAACAAACATTCAGGACATTTTATGGAGGCCGGAGCACCGAGTGGCGTGAAAGCCCTGTTGTGACTGAAGGAATTCCTTTTTTTCTTCTTGAAGAAGAAGAATCGCATTTTTGAGGGGCTAAAGGTGCTTGAAAACTCACAAAACTTTGCACAAGTATCAAAAGTGGTGAAAATGGATGTTTTATGGGTTTGGGTGCTTTAGAATGGCTCGAATGCGCCCCCTAAAATATTTCAAAGTCAAAGCCCCCACCTTTAAATTTAACGTAGTTGAATGATATTTGGTTGGTCAGATGTAACGTCCAGAATTACAAAAAAGCCTCCTGGAGCCATACCCTAAGCCCAACAGGAAGTCAGCCATTTTGAATTTACTGTGCAATCTTTGCACAGTTTTTACAGGTGTTGTGTTTTAATGAACTCCTCCTAGATATTTCAAGTGACCGACTTCAAATTTGCTATGCAAATGTATCAAATGCTTGAGTTTTTGTGAAACGCCCTTGACGTGGCATGCTGGTGAATTTGCAAGTTTCGCCATGAAACAGAAAGTTGTTGTAACTCCACTTTTTCCAATCTGCCCTACATTTCTCATGGTTGATAAGAGTCCAGGTCTTAACACATCTACATGTCAGTACTGAGTCTCAGTCATAGCGCCACCTACTGACAACAGGAAGTCAGCCTTGTGTGACAAACATCATCTGATTTACATGGAATTTAAATCGTATGGTCTACACATGATAGACAGAAACGTGTTGTATAATTAGTGCGTGTTCTCTAGTGCCACATAGAGGACACAGGAAGTGATATTTAACTCCTTCCTGCAACGTGCCTGAAGTGCAGGAAGGTTCGGGGGCCTGATCATCGCTGCTCGCAGCTTTAATTTTGAGTATTTTCAGTTAAACTTTGAGCTTCGTGTGGGTGAAACCTGAGTCAGTAAAAACCTCAGTGACTCCTCGTCCTGTTACAGTCGGTTAAAAAGCTTCGACACACTTGAAGCTTCTCAGTGTCCTCAGTGAGGAGTTAACAAGCTGACCCCCCCCTCAGTGTGAATGGATGAGGGTCTGTCGGTTGGAGAGCTCCCTCTTTATTCTGGATCCTTCCACTGATCACTGGAGTGTGATGTCAGCAGGACGCCGCCTGCTCTGATTGTGTGGGACACTTTTTTTTATTGGATAAGTGGAGCGGCTTCCTTTGTGCCTTTGAGCCTGAGGTGGCCTGTCAGGCTCTTAATCAGCAGCCCTCTGAGCTGCGCTGCGTTCAGGGGGTTGCGGATAAAGGAGCGCCGCCTCATTCAGACCGAGCTGTTGATCTACCAGCTCATTGTCGTCCTGCTCTGCGGCTCGGCCGAGCAAGGTAAACAAATGGCAAACAAAAGGCGGAGCTTCAGAGCCCTGCTGACGCCGTGGGGGGGCTCCTGAAATGTGACCGCTGCCCTCAAACTCTCTACAAAATCCCCTCAAAGTGTCCCTCAAACTCTTCTTCTGGTCCTCTGGGTCTCTACTGGAGACTTTCTACTTTTCTTCTACCTCACTGACATATTTCACTGTTTACTGCTTCACAAACATCTGGCAGCTAAATTAACCTCATCAGGTCCTTTTGTCTGTTAGTGACTTCTGAAAGTTTTATTTTCTCACAAGTTCAAAAATTAGAAAGTTTGACTATTTCAAGTAGTTTCTGATAAAAATTGAATTATTAAAAGAATTTGATGACTGTGGTGCAGCAATTTCAGAGTTTCTCAACCTCGGGGTCGAAAACAAACTTTATTTTAGTCAGATTTGACATGTTAAGAAAGTTTTTCTTCCTTGAAGTCAAATTTATTCTGGGACCTCTTGGGGGGTCTGGACCCCCAGGTTGAGAACCACTGATCTGAGGATTTACTAAACCTGGATGAGACTTTCTTTCTTTCTTTCACACTTCGTCTAAACAAAACTAAACTCTTTCTCCTTATGATGACTTTTACTTTGAGTATATTTTACTGCAGCTTGTACTTTTTTTGCTTTGAGTTTTACTTCACCTCTAATTTCATGTTTGTTCACTCATCTCTTCTCCTTCCAAACTTTCCCAGACGTCTAATTTCTTTTTCATTCTGTTGATTTAAAACCAGCTCCTTTACACCCCCCTCCCAACACGACTCTAATCCCTCCTCTATAGACCCCCCCACCTCTATTCTTCCTCAGCCTCACTCGTCCTCTGGGGATCAGCTCAGATCTGTCTGTCGTGTGACCAAACCGCAGCTTTTATTGTCCAGCTGAAGCTCTGTGTGACTGAACATCATTCATTCTTCCAACAAGTCACATTTAAACGTGTCTGAAGGTTAATGACCTCTCATATTTTCCTCTTCAGTCACTGCGGGGGCTGCATATCACCGCTGATCTCCCCACTCGAATCATTTTGATTCGATCAATTTTCTTTCTCAAAACAAGTTTTTGTCACTTTTGTCAGTTAAGAAGAAGCTGAAGATTCCACGTTAACATGTAAATTAAAATATTTCAGATTTCTCAACAGTCAGAATAAATATCATTATATCATGAATATTATTATGTTCATTAAAGTGGACTTTGTTGAGATAGACGCACACAGAGGATCTCATCAAACTGAGGCCAGCATGGACTCACATCTGTTCCACATGTTGAAATATTTCCAGCATTCGTTAGCTAACATTAGCTAGCTAACATGTTAGTTTACTGTTAGTTAATGTTAGTTTACTGTTTACTATTAGTTTACATGTTAGTTTACATGTCAGTTTACTGTTTACTATTAGTTTACTATTAGTTTACATGTTAGTTTACTATTAGTTTACGATTAGTTTACATGTTAGTTTACTATTAGTTTACTATTAGTTTACATGTTAGTTTACTGTTAGTTTACATGTTAGTTTACATGTTAGTTTACTATTAGTTTACATGTTAGTTTACTGTTTACTGTTAGTTTACTATTAGTTTACATGTTAGTTTACTGTTAGTTTACTGTTAGTTTACTATTAGTTTACATGTTAGTTTACTGTTTACTATTAGTTTACATGTTAGTTTACTGTTTACTATTAGTTTACATGTTAGTTTACTATTAGTTTACTATTAGTTTACATGTTAGTTTACTATTAGTTTACTATTAGTTTACATGTTAGTTTACTATTAGTTTACTATTAGTTTACATGTTAGTTTACTATTAGTTTACATGTTAGTTTACATGTTAGTTTACTATTAGTTTACTATTAGTTTACATGTTAGTTTACTATTAGTTTACATGTTAGTTTACTATTAGTTTACTATTAGTTTACATGTTAGTTTACTATTAGTTTACTATTAGTTTACATGTTAGTTTACTATTAGTTTACTATTAGTTTACATGTTAGTTTACTATTAGTTTACATGTTAGTTTACATGTTAGTTTACTATTAGTTTACTATTAGTTTACATGTTAGTTTACTATTAGTTTACATGTTAGTTTACTATTAGTTTACATGTTAGTTTACTATTAGTTTACTATTAGTTTACATGTTAGTTTACGATTAGTTTACATGTTAGTTTACTATTAGTTTACATGTTAGTTTACTATTAGTTTACATGTTAGTTTACATGTTAGTTTACTATTAGTTTACATGTTAGTTTACTGTTTACTGTTAGTTTACTATTAGTTTACATGTTAGTTTACTGTTAGTTTACTGTTAGTTTACTATTAGTTTACATGTTAGTTTACTGTTTACTATTAGTTTACATGTTAGTTTACTGTTTACTATTAGTTTACATGTTAGTTTACTATTAGTTTACTATTAGTTTACATGTTAGTTTACTATTAGTTAACTGGAAGTTTACTATTAGTTTACTGTTTACTATTAGTTACTATTAGTTTGCATGTTAGTTTACTGTTTATTATTAGTTTACTATTAGTTAACTGTAAGTTTATTAGTTACTATTAGTTTGCATGTTAGTTTACTGTTTATTATTAGTTTACTATTAGTTTACTGTTAGTTTACTATTAGTTTACTGTTAGATTATGTTAGTTTACTATTAGTTTACTATTAGTTTACTGTTTACTATTAGTTTACCGTTAGTTTACTGTTTACTATTAGTTTACTGTTAGTTTACTATTAGTTTACTGTTAGATTATGTTAGTTTACTGTTAGTTGACATGTTAGTTTGTATGCAGCAGACAGAGTGACAAGAAGCGAGCGTGTTTATAACAAAACATGAACGTTTACAACATGCAGACACACGTTTGACCTGCAAAACTCCAGCAAGACAAACTGCACACTGAGCCATCTGTTGCCCCAATACATCAGCACGGTTTCCAACATGTGGTCTGAGGCCCACAGAGGGCCTTGCTGAGGGCCGCTAACGCTCTTTAAAATGCAACAAAACACAGCAGAACTAATCAAACTATTGATCAATAAAAAGATTAATAGCTATTGTCAGAATGTGTTGACTCTGAAAGAAATAGAGTAAGACTGGTTGGTGCTTTTGAGCATTTTGTTGTTATTGATCCTAGTGACTGTTTTTATAACATAATATAAAACATAGAGCAAAAACTTTAGTATAGGTTAATAACATTAGTTAACATTAGTTAATGTTTACAAACGTAAGTATTACATAAAGTGCTAAACACAACATAATTTAACATAAGTGTTGACAGACCGATGACGACAAAGTGTGCAATAAAGTTTTAATTGAAGTTTTGCAGCAGTTACACTATCAGCACATTCCTGACTGTCTGAACACCGTCTGAATGAGATTTAGATATCGAGGAAGTTTTAAAAAGCTAGTTAAGTGCTATTCAGCCACTCTGAAAGGCAAAGCTTTGAAAAAGCCAAAATGAGAGTATAAAGAGTGTGGCGGCGGGGGTTCGAGGAGAGGCGAAACATCGGCATTATGGCTCGGATGCCATCTCTTCACCCGGAGAGAAAACCTCCCCAGATGGCAGCGCAGAGTTCGTCGGCTGAAGGCTTTCACTTTGTCACAAAAGATATCTAATTGAGAACAAACTGTCAGTGAAAGAGACGAGACCGTGACCGGAGAGGGGGCCGCTCCGGGCCGCCGGCCAGCACCGGGGGCCCGGCCAGCTCCGGGGCCCCGAGCTCAGTTTATTGCGGCCCCTCCGGGCTCCTCAGACCTCTTGTGACTGACACAAGAGGCCAGGCAGGATAACATGCGCAGCGGCCCCGACACAAAGGCCTTTCACTGCAGACACAGGCCGAACTCAGCCGACTGTCAAGTGTGAAGGAGACGAGAGGCTGAAAGGACAGAGAGACAGATAAGTGTGAGGTCTGAGGGGGGGGCGGGGAAGGGGGGGGCGGGGGGGGGCACCCTGCAGGCTGATCTGTGGACAGTTCAAACTTCGACATCTGCAAGTTCATCTCTGAACTCCAAAGAACACTGCAGAGGGTTTTGTTTCTGTCACGTATCTGAGTCATTTGTTGATCCGTCTGTGTGGATCAATGCTGACTCATCATTTGCAGTTATAGATGAAGTCTAAATAAACATTTAGAGGAAATCAATATAAATCTGAACATTTATCTCTTTTAACAAACCAAATTAATCACAAGCCACATCTTTTCTTTCAGTTCTGCGTTGTCACTTCAAACAGAAATTGCAAACTGTTCTGTGAAGAAGTTCAGAAACATCTCACAGCCTGTAGTTTAGTAAAAACATGTTTTCAGCCAATGAAGAAAGATGAAATTCGAATTTGTGGATGAATGAAAACATTTTGCATTTGTAGGAAAAAAAACAGAAATGAAATCTGCCCGTTTATTTTGCCAAATGAAAAACTCTCTGTCCTCTGTGGATGATTCGTAGGTTCATGTGTTCTCTTTGATTTCTCTTCGATCAGAGAGAAAAAAACAAACACCTGTATCACTGCTGGATTTCCTCATCAACAGGTGATTTGTGTGGCTTGTATTTTAAGTCCTTTAACTTTCCAAACATGCAGATCTGTGCGTCCTCAGTCTTTGTGTCCTGTGAGTTTCTGTGGAGGATCTTCTCTCTGCTCTGCTATAATGTTTGGAGTGTGAGATGAAAAGCAGCTCTACCACCAACAGAGCTGAATGGTCATTGTGAGGTTCACAAAGGCGGCTGCAGGAGAACACAAGACTCACTCGTCTCAATGGTTCACTTTGGGAGGCGGACAAAGGCGTAAAAACACAGATAGAAGCTCCAAAAGAGAAGCAGCACTCGAGTCTGAGGGACTCATCTGGGATTGTGTCCTCTGTTAAAGATGCAATCAATCACCCCATCAGTCCTGATTTACATGTTCGCACAGGAACATCAATCATCCTGAACCTGCAGGAATGTTCTCAGTGTTCAGCTGATGATCTCTGAGTTTCAGTCCTGATAAAGTGATAGTTTCGTAAATATTCAAGAGAAGAAGATGTTACATGTGTGAACACACGCAGATGGACAAGAACTTTAAATGAAATACAGTCTGAAACGACTCTGAAAGCAGGAGCAGAGTGTAGTTATCAGTTAGCGTAGCCTCCATGAAGCTAACGTTGGGTCTGACAGGACACCGAGACAGAAGATGACGACAGGAAATGTTTGTTTGAAAGAGGTTAGAGAGCTGCGACTGAGAGATTTAAGAGTTATAAGTTTGTTTTTTCAAAACAAATGTGATGGAAGGAGATCAACGAGATAAGCAGATGTTTGAAGACACATATCGTGACAAAGTGTTGAGAGCATTTCTACACTCGTGTCTTGTGAGGGTTAAAAGTACTGAGCACTGTAAATATATGTATGTATTTATATTCATTATATTTGATTTAAATGCATGAAACAACCTTTTGCAGAGTGAGGCATCCATGTTTGACTTCAGAGTCTCTCAGTCATGAATTACAACCTGGATGTTGATGTGAACGTTATTCACAAGTCAATGAAAGACCATTTATAGAGAATAATTACATCAACAATCTGAAACACAAACGTGAGGAGGTTTTGGTGGACGAGTGACTTGTGACACCTGCATGAATGTGATTGTGAAGCCTTCAGACTTCACTGCTCTGCCTGAACTAACGCTGTGAGAACGTCAACATGACATGAAAGCAAACTTCAAGTTCAGCCAAAGTTTTGTCACATCAACGTTTTTCTACGTTTGACGCACTATTTACACCATCACCATGTAACCTGATGATGAGTGAAGTCAGGAACACATGGAGCAAATTAATAAAAATGTGTAATTTGAGGGAAACTGAGTGAAGCTCAATCAAACTTTCCTCACTGACTCCTGAAGTCTCATCAGCTGACAATAACAGCTGAGTTTCAACAGTTTCTGTCTGTTAAAGTGAGCTGGTGAAGATTTGACGTCTCGTCCTGTCAGTGTGGACGGAGGGATGGAGGAGGACGGAGGGATGGAGGAGGGATGGAGGAGGACGGAGCGATGGAGGAGGACAGAGGAGAGGGATGGAGGAGGATGGAGGAGGGACGGAGCGATGGAAGAGGACGGAGGAAGGACGGAGCGATGGAGGAGGACAGAGGAGGGATGGAGGAGGACGGAGCGATGGAGGAGGACGGAGGAAGGACGGAGCGATGGAGGAGGACGGAGGAGGACGGAGCGATGGAGGAGGACAGAGGAGGGATGGAGGAGGACGGAGGAGGGATGGAGGAGGACGGAGGAGGGATGGAGGAGGACGGAGCGATGGAGGAGGGGCGGAGGGAGGACAGAGGAGGACGGTGCAGTGATTATTCCTCCCTCTAAGTCCTCCCATCTGTCCCTGTTTCTGCAGGTCTGAGCCTCCTTCACAGCGGCTGACAGGACCCTGCAGCCCACAAACACAGAGCTGGTGGGGGGGCCCCCGCCTCACCACCTCACCCCCCCCCACCGGCCCCCACCGGCCCCCACCGCCCCCCGATTGTGTCCCTGCACACCAAAGCACTCTTCTATAGCTTTTTGATTGGCTTTCAATCCCCACACCACTGACAAGGCTCAGGATGGGAGGGTGTGTGTGTGTGTGTGTGTGTGTGTGTGTGTGTGTGTGGTGGGGGGTGGGGGGTCAGTAAGGAGATTTAGTGGAGGGGGGGGGGCACAGAGGTGATTTTTCAGAGGAGGAGGAGGAAAGTAAAAACTGGGACAGATGGGGCTGATTGTTGCTCTCTACGCAAATTAAGCAGTGAGACATCTGCAGAGAGACGGAGAGGCAATTAACACACACACACACACACACACACACACAATATTAACAAGTGTGTGTGTGTGTGTGTGTGTGTGTGCTGAGATTCAGTCAGGCTCACATTACAATGGAGGAGAAGTGTGTGTATTTCTGTCTCTGTGAGGACATGTGTTCAGTTTAGAGTGAAGGGACTAGGACGGTCCCCACAAGGATACAAGAACAAACATGTGTGTGTGTGTGTGTGAGAGCTTTTTAACATGGCAACAGTAAATCCTTGTTTCTGATTGGCTGACAGGTGTGTATGAACATGTGTAGTGAATCTGCATCAGACAACATAAACTCTGTGTCACGTATAGCTTTTTCTGGAACTTTTGACCATATCTCATGACCTTCTTCAGCGGGTGTAAGTGTTGGTTGTAAATGAAGAGTTTATAAATGACTTTTATCCTTCATGTGTGTGAAATAACAAATATCTGCAGTAAAGACTTTAATTATATGTGTTACTGGAGAAAGATTTTATTTCAGTGTCAGAATTAAAATGCTGCATCAAAACTGACATTTAACTGATAATAAATTACTTATTATCTTATTTTATTTAGATATTTCTTGCTTCTTGATGTTTTTCGTCTCTTTTTTCAGTGACAGGTTTTCTTTATACTGTCAGTTTTTTTTAGTGTTTTACTGGTTTTCAGTCCAACTTTCTGAACAGATGAACAGATCAGTCTAATCTCAGTTTAGTTTATTGATCCTCAGAACTTCCTCAACACACCCGACTGAGACAAAATCAACTGAAAGCTGCACTAACAGAGACGCAGTAAATGATGATATTCAGTCTGTTATGTAGCTTCACAAAATAAAACAGACGTGTGAGAACAGTGTCTTTGTTTCTATGAAGAGATGAACGCAGGAGCTGCAGGAGATGAAGGTCTGACAGAGGAGAAGTGTTTTAGGAACACCTGATGATGATGATGATGATGATGATGATGATGATGCAACCAGATGAGACGTCACGTCCCTGCAGAAACATGAAGGACAAAACTAACCAGTCGTCCAAATGAGCCTCCAGATCTGTGATCTGTGATCATGTGACACGTAGCAGCGTTTTCTAATCTGGCGTGATCGGCGGGATGACATCATCATCAACACGTCACTGTTAATCAATAGTGATGATTGATGATGTGGCAGCGCTGTGGTTTAAAGATGATCACTTTGTTAAGGTCAGAGAAACATGTGGCGGGTTAAAGTTACCGCTTCCTTAAAGTTAGGCCACCTCCGTCGTCATGGCAACAACAATAACCACGGGGGTCAAAGGTTCGGGGACGATGGTAGTTAAGTCCACTGTTGGGTTAAAGCCTTCGTCATCTGAATGAGGAAATCTGTCACACGTATATAAACGTCATGTGACCTGCCAGCGCTGCTCCGCCTCACGGTTACTACGACGACCGCTAGCTGGCAGCTGTCAATCAAACTAACTGTAGACTTTCTGACATTGACGACCTGTTGTGTCGTTGTTCTTGGGAGGACAGACTCAATGAGTGATAGAGACGAACTTTATATTTATATGACTTTATTGATGTGGATCAGATGTGAAGATACGGAGGCGGAGCTTGTTCAGCGTGTTGCCTCTTCGTCTTATAAAGGAGTCTTGTTTGTTCTTCCTGTCTCTGACTGAAGGTTTCTGTGGTGTTGTAGATTCTATAGATTCAAGTCATCGAAATCAAACCTTAAAAAAAGAAACAAGAAGGTACAGATTTTTACTTCAACCAACAGTTTCTGTATCGATGCATCATATCATTGCATTTTTATTTATGAACCCTAACTTAAATAATTTCTCTATGATGTGTCGGTCTTTGCTGTATTAACATCAGAAACAGGACAACAGTGTTAGACTGAATCTGTCGCCTCTAACTGACAGCTACAGCTGCAATCAGGGAGCTGGAGTCTGAACATGTAGAAGAAGAAGAAGAAGAAGAAGAAGAGAGTTAATGCGATGAGTAATATGTAATCAGTAATTAATTACAGTTTTCAGGTAACTTGTCCAACATCGGGAAACCATTTAGTCGTATATGAAGGTAACTTCTAGCAGACTTCCAGCTGATGAGTGTTTGAGTTCACAGCTTCACAAACTGAATGAAAGAATGAAAACTGACTGTGGTGAAGATCATTATGATAACATGAAAGCAGATACAGTTTGTTGTTTGATATAAATCCACAGTGACTCTCCTTAAATCAGTTGTTAGACGTTCTGATGCTCATCACATACAAACATCCTTCTTTTTCTCTCTCTGTTCATGTGAATCAGAGCGCAGACTCTCCTCTGACGGTCTGGGTATCATCCCATAATTCATAATTCATCTGTAATTCAAAAACCAAAAAAACGGTAAATCTGTTATTTGTTTCAAAACAAAAAACAAAAAAAACGTTTTTGGTGTCAGAATCAAATAACAAAAAAACAATCAAACCAATTTTGGTTTTTGCTGATTCGTTTTATCGTTTTTCCTTTTTGGATTAAATATCCAGCAGGTCTGCGGACATTCAGCTGATTCGTTTTTGCGTTTGAAACCAAAAACGGAAGTCACGTGATCTATTCCTTTTATGTTTCCCAACGAAAAACCAGAAAACCAAATTCATTCAATTCATTGGTTTAGAAATCAAGTATTTTTGTCAGTTTTGTACGATAGCGGAAGCGGCTACATTAGCCTACCCATGATCCTCAGCGACCGTTGCTATGGTGAAGACGCCATATATATATATATATATATATATATATATATATATAGAGTTTCAGGTGACTACCTCTTGAGGCTCACCAAGAGAATGCAGAGTGTGTGCAAAGCAGTAATCAGAGCAAAAGGTGGCTACTTTGAAGAAACTAGAATATAAGGCGTATTTTCAGTTGTTTTACACTTTTTTGTTAAGTACATATTTCCACATGTGTTAATTCATAGTTTTGATGCCTTCAGTGTGAATCTACAATGTCAATAGTCATGAAAAGAAAGGAAACTCATTGAATGAGAAGGTATGTCCAAACTTTTGGTCTGTACTGTATATATATATATATATATATATATATATATATATATATATATATATTTATATATTTATATATATATATATATATATGTATATGTATATATATGTGTATATATATGCAACACATCTGTAACAGCAGATACATCTGATGATATTTTTCTTTTAACATAATGAGAAAAAGTTTTTCATCTGTAAAACGTTCATTTACAACATTTCATTAGTTTTCCTTTAATATCGGCTCATAAAACAATCATTAAACTAGTTTTACGTTTCAGCTCTTCAACACTGACTGAAGCTCGAGACTCGACTTGTTGACTTTTTTTTTTACAACTTTTATTCTATGAACACGTTGAATTATGAACCACAACATTTCATGTGGGAGTTTGACACCAGAGAGCCAATCAACAGCTAGTAAAGTGTTGCTGTAAATGTCTCTAAGCTGGATCAGGTCTCTCGGTCTGTTCATCAGCAGCTTTAATGAATCCTTGTGGGATCTTTTCATGCTTGTAAAGGAGCCTCTGGGAGCGAGGAGGTTTTTAACAAGCTCTGTTTGTTGGTGAAGGAGGCTCCAGCGTGATGATCTGCTCTCAGCTCACAGATAATACGGAGGGCAAACGACTGAGAGAAAGGCCTCCGCTGAAGGGAGTGAAGAGCTGTTAATGACATGGAGGTGGAGGGTCGGGGTGAATTATCCTGAGCTTCAAGAGGCTGCAGATCATCACGCTGACTCCTGACTGTTATTCAGACTTCTTCTTCCCTCATATTACACACATATTTAAGGATTTCTGGCACTTTTTAGTGCGTTTCTGCTTATTTACTAAATGTTGGTCAAATAGAAGCTTCACTGCTGACAGCAGCGTGTTGAGTCTCATGCATGAAGTATTTTTAACTTAACATTTTGGAAAAGCTTCGTTTTCAGGGAGAAAAACATCGTATTAGTATTTTTATGTATTTAGTGGGTGTAGTGTGGACGTGGTCTAGATTTAGATGTTTTTCTGCACTTTTTGTCCAGAAGTAGTTTTGGAATATTGCTTGTGTGAACCTATAACAGTTCATAACATCCCTGTTTCCTTTTTATCGCTGGTGACAGTCTACGGTACTGATGCATGATGCAACATTTCTTGAAATTGTTGATGACACCAAAATAGTGCCGGTTCTCACCTTGCAACAGGACTTTTTATATGTTTACACGTAGATGTGCAGTTACTTTTCCACTATATTGAGGGTCAGAGGTGTCAGAATGAACTATTGCAGGCAGCCTACAGGAAATAGATTTTTTTCAGGCCTCTGATTGGCCGACATGGCTTTAGGGTCAGGTTTATATCACCGCCTGTTGGTTTGGCATAATCTTGACAGCACGTCAATTGTGTTTTTGCGTTTTCATTTTTTTAAAACAGTGCTTGTGTGGACAGGAAGGAGTTTTCAAAAATACCTGCATACATGTGGACGAGACGTCAGCGTGGACGGGACGTCAGCGTGGACGGGACGTCAGCGTGGACGAGACGTCAGCGTGGATGGCGAGACGTCAGCGTGGACGGGACGTCAGCGTGGACGAGACGTCAGCGTGGACGGGACGTCAGCGTGGAAACGCTCTGAGGCTCCAGCAGCTGATTTCACTGCCTGCTGTCCTGCAGGTAGAGAGGAGGAGCTCTTCATCAGCTCAATCACCTGCTCTGGTGACGTGTGAGTTTCAGTCGATATGCTGCGGTGATTGCGTCGTCATGTGGGGAAGAGTCACATGTTGACGACGTGTTTCTGAACAAATTAAATCAGGTGTGAACAAACTGTTTGAAGCATTTCAGTCATTTTCAGTGTTATTTGTGTATTTGAGTGTAACATCAGGTTTAAATGGTCTTACAGCCTGTTTGGGGTCAGTTTCACCAACATGTGATCATTTATTCTCACACTCATTTAGACACATTTAACAAATCCATCTCATGCAGGACTGTAGAGTTGCAGATGTATTATTTGTTAAAGTGGATGCTGCTACCATCTGACATCTGCTCACAAATCGCTTTCATGAAACATTCGTTCATTTTGTTGTTGCCATCATCTCTGACTCAGAATTACAGGTCGGAGGTTTTTCCCACTCAGCTGCTCGTACGTAGAGTTTGAACAACATGACAGTGAACGCAGCATTATACTGACCACAGCTCCCAACCATTAAACTACATAAACACAATATACACATTTATACACTATCAACCATTAAACTACATAAACACAATATACACATTTATACACTATCAACCATTAAACTACATAAACACAATATACACATTTATACACTATCAACCATTAAACTACATAAACACAATATACACATTTATACACTATCAACCATTAAACTACATATAAACACAATACAACAGTGATGTAATAAAGATCCTCATGTGCTGCCTGTTGTTGTGTTTTTATCTCAGTGTGTCTGATTGACATGAGTTGTTGTGTTTGTGTGTTTGTGTGTAAAATGAGCTGCTGTGTGTTGGTAAAGTTCATCATGTGACTCAGTGTTGAACCAATCAGAAACAACCTGTAATGAAAAATTAACGACGTCACTTTGTTACAAACTTGAACTTTAATTGTTGTTGTTTGGAAACTTGTTTTAATTCAGACTCAAAACTCAACAGACTGAACGACCTTACACTGATTTTACTGTGTTTGTGTCTTAATGCTAAGCTAGGCTAACAGTTTCCCTGCTTCCAGTCTTTATGAAAAGCTAGGCTAACAGTTTCTCTGCCTCCAGTCTTTATGCTAAGCTAGGCTAACAGTTTCCTGCTTCCAGTCTTTATGCAAAGCTAGTCTAACAGTTTTGTGCTTCCGGTCTTTATGCTAAGCCAGGCTAACAGTTTCCTGCTTCCGGTCTTTATGCTAAGCTAGGCTAACAGTTTCCTGCTTCCGGTCTTTATGCTAAGCTAGGCTAACAGTTTCCTGCTTCCAGTCTTTATGCTAAGCTAGGCTAACAGTTTCCTGCTTCAGGTCTTTATGCAAAGCTAGTCTAACAGTTTCCTGCTTCAGGTCTTAATGCTAAGCTAAAGCTGTGAGCTTCTAAATGACCAGAACAACATGAATCAACAAGTGGATGTTACAGGGAAACTAATGAAATACTGTCAGTGAATGTTGAACATATTTCCTCATTTTGTTCATAAATAATCTAATTCATTCTGTCAGAGAATCTGTTTGCTGTTTAGAATCAGTTGTTTATATTAATATAATTTCTCTGACATGTTTGGTGGAAAACAACTTATAAAAGAACATCACAGCTGGTCTCAGCAGAGGAATCAGTTTCATCCTGTATTTATTCACATTTGTGCATAAAAAACAAGTGGAAACACTTGAAATGTAAAAAAAAAAGGTGTAAATCTGTATAAAAAAGAGTTTCCTGTCTGAGGTGTAACAGGATAAAAATCAAATGTAAACAGACTGAGTGAATAAATGATGACGTCATGAATCATGTGACTTAAACGTCACTGAAGAGCTGAAAACATCAGATCTGTGTGGAGTGATGATGAGGAGGCTGTAACCTTCCTCACATCAATACATGAAACTAACAGAAACGTCATATTTCCATCATGTTTTCCATCGTTTGAGGTTTGGCTGTCGCTCTTTTAATGACGTCATCTCGTGTCTTCTTCTTCTTCTGCAACCGTTTAATGGCAGTGACTGTTTATCTGCTGATATTCACAACAACAGCAGCATGGACGGAAACAAGCTTGTGTCTGTATTGTTGACTCTGACAGATCTGGTCTTGGACTTGTGTTGAACTCGACTGAGGTGGTCTGATCTAAACGCAGCAGCTGTCCACACATCACAGTGTGTGTGTGTGTGTGTGTGTGTGTGTGTGTGTGTGTGTGTGTGTGTGTCACCTCGGGGCATTTTGTCACTTAAGGGACGGACATTTGGCCGATCGGTTTTCCTCCCCCTGCTCTACACGCTTCAAAGGCCGGATGAGCAGATTAGAGGTCAGGATGGATCAGGACTAACTGATTCAGGAAGGTTTAGTCTTCACTCTGAAATCCATCCTCTTTGTTCGGCCTCTTCGCCCCGCCGGCTCTGTTGCTGTCGGAGGCTTCTTCTCGCCTCCTTGATTGGTTTTTCTCTGCTTCAGTGAGCTACAGAGGCCTGCAGAGGACATTCATGTTCCCTCTGATTCTCCTGTGACCTCAACACAAGTTCTGCTTCAGTGTTTTATTACGTGATCACGACAGATCTTCTGTTATTTTAGCATAACAAGCTCATCAGGTATTTCATGTCCATGAGACAGTTTACAGAGTTCAACTGTTGGACTTTAGTCTGAATGTTTTCCATCACTCTGACACTGAATTATTAAGACTCAGTTTCAGAAAAAAAGGCCAAAAATGTACATTTTGTCTTTAATTTAAATTTTTTTTTTAACTAAAATATAATATTTAAATGTTGGAATTGAAGACTCACACACATAGTTATTTAAAAAGTAGCATCAATGGAGAAAAAGCAGCGTCTGCACAGTGACTCCATGTTTTCATCCCAGTCGGATCTTTGTCAGTAAGTCGGTATAAAGAGTAACAGCTGTGTGAATCACAGTGATGAACACTGAACTTTGACCCCAAAGACGTTGACCTCCACAACACCAGGTAACAGAATTCATAGAGGTGATGATGATCATTTGACTGTAGAGCAGAAAAGTTCATATTGTGCATCTCTGACCTGACAGAGTTCTGTAACGCTGCTCTGATGCCAGAAAACAGTTTGTGTCTCTCACATATCAGCCTCACATTCACAGAGCGAAGCGTCTTTTCTCTAAAAGAAAACAGAAACACTCTGCCATGTTTGAAGAACCAGACGGTCGTATGAAAGTATCTCCAGAATCATCAAAGACTCTTTGAAACATCTGGATGAAAATATATTCTGCTGGTTCCACCATTGAACATTTTTCCAGGTTGTGACTGTTTCCTGTTCAGGTCGACGCCAACAGTCACAACTTGGAAAATATATTTTAATATCATCCTTCATAGAATAATGTACAACATATAGATACTGAATATACACACACCATCATCAAACCAGTCTGTCCACTGTTAGATTCATACTGGGACCAGTTAGACTGTGTTATGGGAGGACTGGTGGACACACCTTCTACTTTTCCTCCACATGTCAGAGAGAAACACTCAACTGTTTCATGATTCACTACATTTTATTTCTCAGAGCTTCAATATATTGTTGAATGCAGGACTTTTACTTGTAAAGGAGTATTTGATGGTAGTTTTACTACTTTTACTAAAGTAAAGGATGCGTTTTATTTCTTCCACCTCTGAACATATAAACTGTGTGAAACTGAAGTGTTGGAGGAACAGAAACATGAGCGTCTGCTGCCACCTGCTGTTCACTCACAGCATCACATCCTGTCAGAGGAGGAGCTGTTTGCTTCACTCACACTTTAAAACATGAAAACAGGAACATTTAGGCTTTAAAAAGAAATGAAGATGTTTGAAATAATCAGATCCAGTGGTGTCACTGAGCCTCAGCAGCTCTCTGTGGATCAATAAACTCCACCAGTGTTCAAATACAGAAACAGTGTTGCTGTGAAGAGAATCACTTATTAAACATATTTATATTTACAACACAATGACAACAAAGTCTTTTAATTCACCATCAGAAATCAAACTGTCTCTTTACAGCGTGTCACCATTAAAACCACTAAAACCAGTTTGTTCTTCCACTCTCACATCAGCAGTTTGACTGAACCACATCATCTATCTTATGTGATGCACATTTACAAAGTTTACACAGTATATCAGATATGTTGTAAAGTTCCTTTGATGTATTTTTAGACTTTGATTATGTATCTCACAGTGTGTCTGTAGAACATGAATCCAATCGATCAATCTGATCAATAAACACCAGCAGAACTCATCATTTTTGAGTTGCTCTGACAAAAACCCAAAAAAGTTTTACAGTCGATGTAAAAAATCAAAACGGACTTTAACTGAGGTCAGTTGTGTCGTCACAGACTGTCTGAACTTTAAAGATCCTCCGCACATGTTTTAAGAATATAAAAATACTCTGCTTGGAATAATAATGTGTGTCTGATGTCGGTTTTCCATGAAAAAAGATTAGTTTATTAGTTAAAAATTCTTCAAATGACATCTCATCCTTCATTAAACATCCAGAACGTGTAAATATTTAAATATGTTTAGTTTGCAGAGTTGAACTGCTTCACTGTAAAGTCCATTCTCAGTGTTTGTGCTCTGGAGGCTTCAAGTTTCCACATCACACTTGTGTAAGTCGCATACTGGACCACGATTGGCTCCAAACTGGTTGTGACGTGACTATATTTTGTAAATTTTATTAAACATGAAGGACTAAATGTTTCTAAATGTCCTCCACACTGCCAGGAATTAATCCTGGTGGAGAAATACAAAATCCATTTATAAGATATTTAAATAGTAAATTAAAAGAATTAAATAGAAACATAGTAGATAGTAAAAAGTATTTGCAGATAGACTTTATTAACATCTTGGATCATAAAGCTGATGATGAGGATTTGTGTTTATCTATAGAAAAAATAGAGGAAATACAAAAGTGACTTGCAATTATACAAAATAATACAAAATAACAATAACGGCTATGATGATAATAATAATACCGAACTGGAATCAATTTATAGTGAATATTTAAATGAATATTTACACAGAAACTGAAACCAAAAACATAAAACCTCCTTTCAATACAAACTATTTTCAACAAATCCGGATGAATTAACCAAAGGAATAAACAGTGACACCTGCTGGCTTTAATCACACATGACAGCTGAGTGCTGCTGATGCACAACTTATTTAGAAACAGTCAATGAACAACAGCTGTCAGACTGAATGTGAGCTAAACACATTAAACTGACACTTTAAACAGTCCTGAAACTGTCAAATACCTTCAATCTACTATATGAAATTAGATATGAATTAACATGCACACACACAAAAATAAATGGAGAAAACTAACATCAGCTACTGATCATCATGAACTTTATTCTCTACACAGGAACTAAATAAACACTCCAGAGTAAAACTAAATACTTCCTGTATGTCAGAAACACACAACAGCTCCTGGACTTCTCATCTCTAATGCTGTGTTCACATCATATGGGATGGATGGTAGAGGCGGGAAAGATTCCCATGTTTACAACTCGCCAGCGTTCATGTCACACAACAAATCAAGACGGCTGCATGATTACAAAGTTGGTGGAATGAGGCTCAAAAATACTGTTATTGACAATAATCCAGCATATCCAGTAAATATCAGAGCTTTCAGCTTTTCCACTTCATAATTACCACTTGAATGTTGACCTGAATTCTATTTACAAGTCAGAATCTCATAATTAGCATCATTCCAATATGATATGAACGCAGCATAAAAGCAGCCACACTCCAGCTGCTGAGCCTCAGCCTTCACCATTAGAGGTGTTCATTTAACCAGCCAATAGGAGGCCTGTTGTTCTGACCATCATTTGTCATGTGATCTCTAAATAAGTGAAGGAATCAGGTAACACAGTTACTATGAAACTACTAGAAGAACTACAACTAAACATTGTGAAGATCCCATTCCCATTATCCCATTACAGTTCAAGCCTTTCTAATACACTAACAACAGAAAACAACAACAACTGGACTCAGTTTATCATTTGATTCATTTTACAAACAAACTGTCAATCATGTGGAAACCATGTTTACATTTACAAGCAGTGAGAGATCATGTTGGTACTAAATACCATCAGCTGTGTGTGATCCTGTACAGACTGAACTATCTGGTCAGCAGTGAGAAAGTTTCTCTAACAGGAGGAGACTCTTCTTCCTACGGACCACACAGAGACACTGAGGAACCAGACCAGACCATAAACCCAGCATACAGAGGCTGAGTGAATGTGGTGTTGAAGGTGTGGAGGTGGATCAGTGTGTCAGAGGAGACTCTGTAGAAGGACAGAGTGCCAGCAGGACAGTCCACATACACTGCTACTCTGTTAGAGACAGAGGAGGAGGAGGAGGAGGAGGAGGAGGAGATGGATGTTTCTCTGTTATTGTGCCAGACACAGTAACCACCATCAGAGCAGCTCAGACTCCAGGACTGATCATTCCATCCAAACACACAGTCATCACTGCGTCCTCTCCTTCTGATTCCTCTGTAACTCACTGATATACGAACTCTTCCTCTCCACTCGACCTCCCAGTAACAGCAACCAGTCAGATCATTTCTACACAGCAGCTGAGGCCAGTGATCAAATCTGTCTGGATGATCAGGATATGACTGAACCTCCTTCACATGTGTCACCTTCCTGTTGTTGTCAGACAGTTTGAGTTTTCTGTGTGCTGTGTTTGGATCCAGTGTGAGTCGACAGAAATCTGATGGAGAGAACGAGACACAATACAGCTGCAGTTATTGATCTATCATCTGTTTGATGATGACATCATCTTCATCCTCAGTAGGATGTGAATGAGTGATGTCACAGTTTGAAGTTTGCTTTGTTTTGATAAATGAAATGAAAAACACACTTACGCCTCCAAATTGGTGTCAACCATCGGACTCCAGCAGGCTGCAGCCTGAAAGGAGGAGGGGGGTCAGAGCAGCACGTTCTCTTTCAGCATGCAAACATGGACATGACATCACTCTAGAAAAAGCAGCTCTGATCCTCACACTGAGGTGCTTTGCTGTTGCTAGGCAACACAACTGTCCATCACATCACATGATGACTATCAACAGCAGCTACATTCAGCCAATCAGAAACAGGCGTCTCAAAGTCAAATCATGTCAACTATGAGACTTTTTCTTGTCAGACTCAGCAGTTTGTATTGTGAACAGATGACAGGACTGTTTAAACTGATTCACACTAACATGAAAATGATAAACCGCCTGTTTCTGTTTGTCTTTCCTCAACAATCTTTGGACGACCGACAAGTTATTTCCTCTCACACAGGTGGAACATTCCTGCATGATGGTTACAGCTGACAATCAGCTGCAGTCTCAAGAGTTTGAGGTGAGTTCACTGCAGCTTCCTGTTTTTCATTTAGTTGATCACTGCAGGTATTTAATAATCCTTCCACTGAAGCTCAACCAGGAAACACTGTCAATAAACATTCATTAATATTAGATCCTAACTGGTCCTGTCGGCGTGTCTGGAGATTTAAATAATCAATGATGTTGAGCTGATTTCCACTTTTTCTGTCCCTGTACAGTGTTTATCTGTTGAGCTGCAGTAGAAGGATCAGGGGTCCGTTTCACAAAGCAGGTTTAGTGAAAACTCAGGGTCTGTCAACCCTGAAATGAGGGAAACTCTGAGTTTTCCGTTTCAAAAAGGGAGGTAACTCAAACCAGAGAAAGAGGGATAACTCTAGCCTGTTTCACAGAGAGGGGTAACTTAAGCTCTTGGTCAGTTACCGTAGTAACAGACTCTGTGAACCTAACCTGGTCGGGACCAGGTTTTTCTCAATGAACCTCGAGTTTCTCTCAGTCTCCGCCCTCTTTCAGAGCCACACACTCTATTTGATTTCCTTATTCATTCAGTCAGCAGGCGAGTTTTGGCGTAGCCTAGTTCTGCCGTCTGTCATTTAAAAAAATCATTAAAAAAAAAATCAGAGTCAGTATATTAGAAGTCCATTAGACACAGTAGGTGGCGACTTTTTCACTAACATGGCATGTCCTTTTGATAACGATCCCGTGGATGAAGGTGCAGCATTACTGCGCAGAGAATTAAATATTCGTTGAGAGATGGTTATCAGACCGCGCATAGATGTTCTAGCATTTCCAGACAATTATCTTTTTGAGCGGTACCGTTTCACGTCACATCATCTACATACAAAACCTAATCCGTCCTTACATTTGCAACATTACTAATCGTAATCAATTCTCTCACATCCCAGCAGATATTGTATGTTGCGCTGCGTTTCTTTGCAAACGGAAGTTTTTTGTACAGTGTCGGAGCCAGCCACTGGCCTTCCTATAGTCTGGCTTATGGCCAGCTCCTCTGCCTCCGTTAGAGGTGGCGGTGCTGGACCACCACCCGTTTTACGGACATCTGCCTTCTTTCTGTTGGCTGAGTAGAAGTCTGTGTTAATTTAAATAGGATTAATTATTTAACAGAACATGATGTAGATGAGAAGACATTTATGTGTGTGAAACCAGCATTATGTTGGGGATAAAACAACTGCACAGTCAAATAGCCACTTAATATTTACTTTACAATGTAAAAAATGATCAAAATGAGGTTCCCCCATGAGATTATGCCGAGGTCTCACCTGTTTGAACAATGTTTTTATATTTTATCCTAAACTGCTGCCAAGTGCGCTTCTCCCTCGCGGGATTGGACCTAAATAAAATAAATTAATAGGCGACCAATCAAGCAGTTTTCCTCTGTAATATTATTGTGATTGCAAAGGACTACATTTAAACTTACGCATTGACCCGAGCAGCGATGTTCTCCCACGCCGTCTCCCTCTCTTTTGCAGCTGCAGCGGTGTTGCACTTCTTTTTGAAAACATGTTCAAACTTGCCGTATTATCGCATTAAGATTTCTAATTCTGGTGGGGCGAAAAACGCAGCCCTCCTCTTCCCCGTTGCCATGGTGACTCGTTGAATCGGGGCTCCATTGATGCTGGCTTTTTATAGTTGTGGTGCACGCGCTTAACTCCAGGTGAAACTACTCCGAGTTGAATAAACTGACTCAAATCAGCTGTTCTGGAACCGGAAACTCAGAGTTTCTTATCTCAGGGTAGATCAACTCAGAGTTCAGGATTAGACTCAGAGTTTGTTGAACCTGCTTTGTGAAACGGACCCCAGAACAAAATGAGGGAATTTGGCACTAAAACGACTGTAACGTTGAAAGATTTCTGCTTGAGTTTATTAAATACTTGCAGGGATCATCTGCATTAAGAGAGACGCTGTGCACATTTACACACGAAACACAGCAGCGACTTTATTATTTAAATCTCCAGACGCTGTTTCTTCACATGAAAAACAGCAACAAAATAATGTTTTATGTATATTTGTTCATCCTGTTATCAAACGAGTTGAACAGATGTTTGGACGGAAGAACACGGACCCACAGTCTGGATCAACCAGAACAACTTTAAAGCATAAACAAGTCGACATTTCAAGGTGTTAACTGAGTTGTGTGGTGGTTGTTAAGCTGTTATATGCACAAGATAATAATAGATCATCATCTGCATATTAACCAGAACACAGAAGTCTGTCTGTCAAGAAAAAGGGATATGAGACGTTTTTAGTCAGATGATGTTTTTAATTCATCATGTTTGAAACTTCAGAATGATGATATGAACAGTAGTAACATGTTCTGTTTATCTTTCATACATTTAACTTTTATTTTCATACTATAATTGGGATTCAGGAGGGTGAGTGTGAGCAATAATTCTCAATGTGATAATGTTTCAGTGTGTGACAGTAGCCTATTTTCCTTTTTTAAATTCTATTCTGACCTTAGTAATGACGTGATATTTTTCACTGTGTTGTGCACGTTTATATAACCTGCATGAAACAACACGGTAAGAACTACCGGGGGAAGTATGTAAGATGTGTTTTTTGTCGTCCGTCTTCAGAACATTGTAGTTTCACCACAGCAGACCCACGTCAATAACATCCGCCGTCACATGATGACGTAGCCCTGTGTGAGTGCAGTCAGACTCTCTTAGCACCGCGGTTGTCTTTTCCTAAGTCCTCATGAATTCTCCTTCACATCTTTCTTTGACCTCATGACGTTTTCCATCGAGGTCGAGGAAAAGTGTTTATGAAAAGACAATAGGAGGGACTTTTCCACCGCAGCCCTCGGGTACGTCTCAAGTCTCTTATTTGATCGCTCCTCGGCTGAACCGGAAGTTGTTCCTGATGCGCCATTTTGACGAGTGTCCCAAGTCTCTTATTTCTGCTCCGAGGAGCGAGGAGGAAACAGGAGAGCGGCCTTCACGGAAGTCTTTTACCAGCCGACATGCCCCCTTATTGGATATCAGTTATTGATTGGACGCTGCAGCTGATCAGACTGATCTGATACATCACTGCAGTTTCACACCGAAGTGGAGACAGATTACAGATTAAATTTAAGTGTTTCAAGTTTTATGTTTTATTTGTTTTCTGATTCATCATCTAGTTGAAAATCTGTTGATTGTCGGTCTGATCAACAAAAGAACCATAAACAACTTTCTTTATTTATTAGAAAGATTTTTTTTTCATGATGTTATTTCCTCCATTAAAGTGTTTCTTGCTGACAGACAGACTCTTCCTGACTTTAATTTGATCCATAATAACAGTTAAACACATTTATATTTTACTATCATTTATTGTCATTTACATTCAGTCACAGGTGAGGCTGAAACTTTTCATACCTGAGAGTGTACACCTGTCTGTCCATAACTGAGAGTGTCCACCTGTCTGTCCATACCTGAGAGTGTCCAGTCTCCAGTGTGGATCCTCCAGTCCAGCAGACAGCAGCTTCTCTCCTGAGACTCCTGGATGATTGTAGCTCAGATCAAGCTCTCTCAGATGGGAGGGGTTGGAGCTCAGAGCTGAGGCCAGAGAAACACAGCCTTCCTCTGTGATCAGACATCCTGACAGCCTGCAGACACACAAAACAACACACGCCACATGATCTGAGAGGCATATACGGACTGAATTTTGTGGAAATAAAAGTAAAAACTAACAGTAAGGAAACATTTCTGACTCCTTCACTCACACTCACTGACTCCCACTCACTCAGTTTCAGTATCATCCAGAGTTTTAACCTTGTTTGAAACAACAGAAGAATTAAGTGGTGGTTAACCACATAACAGTTGGGGTGCACTGTCACATCCTCATTGTGAGTAAAACTCACTAGCAGAGATACAAAAATAATGAAATTATGTTAATGGAAAGATCACAGGGTCTAAACACACAAGTTGTCTGAAAATAATCTGAGTAGTGAAAATGTCAAGGTGTTTATCTACTCATATAAATCACAATTTAAATGGTGATCAGTTTAACAAATTGATGAATCCTTACCTGAGAGTTTCCAGTGGACACTTTGGACTCTTCAGTCCAGAAGACAATAGCTTTATGTAACTGTATGGTGTTTATAGTTTAGAGCAATATCTCAAATCACGTGAGACAAACATGATCTGACCTGAGAGTTTCCAGAGTACAGTGTGGACTCTCCAGTCCAGCACACAGCAGCTGCACTCTTGAATCCTGCAGGTTGTTGTTACTTAAGTCAAGCTCTCTCAGACTACAGGACTGGCAGCTGAGAACTCCACAGAGCTCTACAGCTTCTCTCTGAGAGGTTACAATCACTAAGTCTGAAGAGACAATAATAAACAAGGAGATTAAAAATATCTGTGTTAAAAGAGGTCTAAACCTTGATGATATGTAATCTCTGCCAAGCACTGGCAACAATCTTTGGTGTTCTGTTCTAAACCAGCCAGAGACATGACTGATTGATTAACAATCAATTAATTGGAATAAAAAGTAATTCACTAATATCAATCACATAGTATCAAAACATGATGAGCTTCTTTATGTCAATCAAAGATGATATCTAGGAGCTGGGTAGTACATGAAGCTAAAGTACAGACACATATGTCAGATTTTCTACACTATAATATTTAAAATTCTGATGACAAGGAGATTCTGAAATACCGATATGAGAGATGCTGTTTAAACTGTATGGTGTTTATAGTTTAGAGCAATATCTCAAATCACTTGAGACAAACATGATCTGACCTGAGAGTTTCCAGAGTACAGTGTGGACTCTCCAGTCCAGCACACAGCAGCTTCACTCTTGAACTCTGCAGGTTGTTGTTACTCAAGTCAAGCTCTCTCAGACTAGAGGACTGAGAGCTGAGAACTGAGGACAGAGCTGCACAGCTTCTGTCTGAGAGGTTACAGTCACTCAGTCTGAAGAATAAATGTGGAAAAATATTTAATAAATCATTCATGTTTCAATCCTTTTTAAAAGATGTTTAAAAATCTTTTAAATAAATCCAACTGTCTGTGTACTTACAGAGCTTTGTTAGAGGCTCTGACCACTGGCAGCAGTCTCAGAAGAGCCTCCTCTGAAGCAGAGTATTTCTTCAGGTCAAACACATCCAGATCTTTTTCTGATGAAAGTAAGATGAAGACCAGAGCTGACCACTGAGCAGGAGGCAATTCATCAGTGGAGAGACTTCCTGATCTAAGGGACTGTTGGATCTGCTCCACTATAGAATGATCATCCAGTTCATTCAGACAGTTGAACAGATTTATGCTTCTCTCTGCAGACAGATTCTCACTGATCCTCTTCTTGATGTACTCAACTGTTTCCTGATTGGTCTGTGAGCTACTTCCTGTCTTTTTCAGCAGACCTCAGAGAAGAGTCTGATTGTTCTGAAGTGAAAGACCCAGGAGGAAGCGGAGGAACAAGTCCAGGTGTCAATTTGGACTCTCTAAGGCCTTGTCCACAGCACTCTGGTAGAAACGTGTTGATTTGCCTCTGAACACTTCAGACCAACGGGATGTTGTTTGTTCTTCTGCCAGCAGATTGACTCCAGACTTGATGAATGTCAGATGGACATGAAGAGCAGCCAGAAACTCCTGAACGCTCAGATGGACAAAGCAGAACACCTTGTCCTGGTACAGCCCTCTCTCCTCTTTAAAGATCTCTGTGAACACTCCTGAGTACACTAAGGCTGCTCTGATATTGATGCCACACTCTATCAGGTCTGATTCATAGAAGATCAGGTTGCCTTTCTGTAGCTGCTCAAAAGCCAGTTTTCCCAGGGATGTAATCATCTTCCTGCTCTCTGGACTCCAGTGTGGATCTGTCTCAGCTCCTCCATCATACTTGACGTTCTTCAGTTTGGACTGAACCACCAGGAAGTGGATGTACATCTCAGTCAGGGTCTTGGGCAGCTCTCCTCCCTCTCTGCTTTTCAACACATCCTCCAGAACTGTAGCAGTGATCCAGCAGAAGACTGGGATGTGGCACATGATGTGGAGGCTTCGTGATGTCTTGATGTGGGAGATGATGGTGCTGGCCTGCTTCTTATCTCTGAATCTCTTCCTGAAGTACTCCTCCTTCTGTGAGTCAGTGAACCCTCTGACCTCTGTCACCATGTCAACACACTCAGGAGGGATCTGATTGGCTGCTGCAGGCCGTGTGGTTATCCAGAGGCGAGCAGAGGGAAGTAATTTCCCCCTGATGAGGTTTGTCAGCAGCACATCCACTGAGGTGGACTCTGTAACATCAGTCAGGATCTCATTGTTGTGGAAGTCCAGAGGAAGTCGACACTCATCCAGACCATCAAAGATGAACACAACCTGGAACTCTTCAAACCTGCAGATTCTTACTTCTTTGGTTTCAGTAAAGAAGTGATGAACAAGTTCCACCAAGCTGTACTTTTTCTCTTTCAGTATATTCAGCTCTCTGAAAGTGAATGGAAATGTGAAGTGTATGTCCTGGTTGGCTTTGTCTTCAGCCCAGTCCAGAGTGAATTTCTGTGTTAAGACTGTTTTCCCAATGCCAGCCACTCCCTTTGTCATCAGTATTCTGATTGGTTCATCTCTTCCAGGTGATGTTTTAAAGATGTCTTCTTGTCTGAGTGTTATTTCTGGTCTGTCTGGTTTCCTGGATGCTGTTTCAATCTGTCTGACCTCATGTTCATCATTGACCTCTGCAGTCCCTCCCTCTGTGATGTAGAGCTCTGTGTAGATCTGATTCAGAAAGGTTGAGTTTCCTGCTTTAGCAATCCCCTCAAACACACACTGGAACTTCTTCTTCAGGTTAGACTTGAGTTTACGTTGACACCTGCCAGCATGAGTCCCTGAATGAACACACATGAAAAAGGATCAATAAATGAAGTATAAAGTAAATATTTAAACATTTAATTAAACATCAAACATATTTTTCTCCATCTCTTGAGACATCAGTGAATGTCTAATTTGTCCATCATGTAAATCTTTATAGAAATCCTCTTACTGTTCTGCACCCGGTCAGCCAGCTCCTCCTGCTTCATTCTCCTCAGGAAGTGCAGTGTGATCTTCAGAAATGCCTCCCTGCTGCTGCTCCTCCTCTGCTCTTCCTCCTCACCATCCAACACCTCCTCATCCTCCCTCTGACTCTCTAGGCATTCTGGGTAATCTGGACTCAGAACCCTCTGCATCTTCTTCAGCTCGTTCTTCACAAAAGTGATGATGTTCTCCTCCAGCAGCTGGAACAGAATACTATATGAATGACACAATCAAACTGAAATCATGAAGCAAACATCAGATCCATGTTGGACAGACTGACAATCCACTGGTCTACAAAGTGCAGCATGGAGATGATTGTGAACAGAACAGATGTAAAAGTAGTTGTTGTACATGTACGGACCATAAATATGGAGTCCAGGTATGTTTGATGCTGCTGGGCAGACTAATCACTGGGAACCTCTGAGCTCTCCTGGTCCACTCTGTGGAGGAATCATGAAGAATGAGCTCACATTATGTCTGTCCACACAGAGACAAACACAAGCTAAAGGTCCATCAAGTGATATTTGGATGTGAACAGAGAATCAGATGACTCCCTGTAGTGGTAAAGCTTTACTAATCCTGCTGATCTCACTGAGAATCAACAACTCAGTCTGTTTGTAGCTTTCAGCTCAGTGTTTTGCTTCATCAGTGAGTTTGGTTTAGTCCCAACAGCTCTGAACAACCCTCCATACAGCTCTCCCTCCCTCACTTTATTTCTTATGTATATAAATGATACAACAGCTGCTGTGACATGCAAGCTGCTGCTGTATGCTGATGATTCTGCATTACTGGTATCTGGGAATGATGTCAGTGAAATTCACAACTCTTAGTAATGAATCAGAAAGTGTGAGAGAGTGGCTCATAGATAACAAGCTTTCAATACATTTGGGTACAACCCAGTCAATCCTGTTTGAAACAAAGACGTCAAGAACAAATACACTGAAAATCTTTTGTAATGAAACTGAAATTTTATAATATTTTGTGTCATATTTAGGAATAATATTGGAGCAGTCACTGTCCTGTGAATCTATTGTTGATAAAATATTATCTAAGAGTGTAAAAATTTAGGAGGAAACTGCAGGTGATGCAAAATAATATTATTCAGTATTTATTAAATGTATCCTCTTTAACTCATGTTGGTGATGAATTCAGAAGTGTAGGACTGCTGCCAGTACAGCTCAGAGTGGAACAACAGAAGTTGCATTATATGTTCAACATTATCAATGGGTTTGCTCCTCAATACTTCACAGATAACAATGGAACATACTCAGCATAGCTATAACACCAGGGCCAGTGTGTATTCATATAAAGCCCCTCCAGTGAATAATGTAGCCAGAAGTTCCTTTTTTTAAGCTGCTGCCATGTTGTGGAACAGCCTTCTGTTACACATCCAGCTGTTAAAAATGAGAGGAGCTTATAGAAGTCAGGTCAGGACTTATTTATGGAACATGGTCACAGGTTTATAATGAAATCTGCAATTCCATTTTTACTTCAGCCATCAAATTGTCTTTGTTGTACTTTGTGTTTTGATGTGAGAGTTTATTGTTTTATTCAATATGTGGTGATTTCGTTTTATGTTGTATTTCTTGTGTTTTGTCTTTTAACATCTTGGGACCATGTTGGAAATAAGTATTTTCACTTAAACATGTTTTTTATGTCTGTAATGCATAAATAAAATCATATCATGTCAGTTTTCATATGAACAACCGAGTGCAACACCATGAATGTCTTCCAGGAGAGACTGTCTGAACATGTGATCTGTTATCTCCATATTTAAATGATTATCACGTCTCCTCCCTCTCTATGACGGCTGGCTTTTCACTGACGTGGTCGGACAACACGTCGTACAAACCAGTTCTTTTCTAGCATAACCTGACGTTTACTGTCAGTTACAGCTTACATCTGATCAGCAGATGGACGTCCTCCTTTCATATTAATGAAACCATCCTTCGACTGGTCGCTCTTAAAGGACAGACAGCTGGGTCCAGGTCCAGGAGAGTCTGGTCTCTGCCACTGGATCCTGAAACAACAACAGCTCTGATAAATGTGCATGTTGGATAGAAATGAAAAGTCTGTTCAGTCTTTGCAGCTTTACATTCTGACCTTCCATCAGCAGGTTGTCCAGGTTTAAAATTTAAAGGTTCTTCCATGGACCAGTCACTCTTCATGGACACACAGCTGGGTCCAGGTCCAGGTCCAGGTCCAGGTCCAGGTCCAGCAGAGTCTGGTCTGTGCTGCCTCTTTGTTCTTCAACACAACACACACAGAGCTCTGAGTGTGAATAATGATGGTGGAGTGATGTGAGTGGAGAACAGTGATGGACAGTTAGAGATCCTCATCTCACCTCTGAGCTTTGGTCTGGCTGTCATGTTCCCCACACGGAGAGCTTTTAGAGGGAGGGACTCCCTCCTCTCTGTCCTCACACTGATCCATAGTAGAGAAACACCTTCACACAAACACAACAACACATTATTTCTTATCATTCCTCTCAGTCATGTGACAAACACACAGAGCTCTGACTGGAGGAAAGCAGCTCATCCACTTCAATACTAAATACACTCATCTGACAGTTTCCATGTTGTTGGCACTTTGAGCTGCAGTGTCATATCTAACAAATCACTTTCACAATGCTCACAATGGGCCTCATGCAAGAAGCACTTGAACCAACAGATTTGTTCTTAAGTGACACGTACGAGTGATTTAAGAGAATTTGTGGCTTCACCAATTTTCTGAGACTTCTCTCTGAGGTACGAATGACATTGACGAGTTCAGAGCTGTCGTACGAGTCCGAAACAGACGGTCTGACTTTCTTCACAGTTATAATATGATACAGAAACCAAGTGAAAATAAAATATAAAGGTTTATATATTACAGAAGTTTAGGAGAAGAGGGAAACACTTCATGTTGCTGTTTCTCTGGCTTTCTTTGGGGATCAGATCACTTTTCACTTCTATTTGACAGACTTTGAAAAGCTCTTCAACATTTGAAATGTTCCTCTTTTTCCAAGTCTACTATATCCAGTCAGAGCATGCAGCGGTAGCTCGTCCAATAATCCAAAATCAATCATGTTACCTGGACAGATGCTGCTGAATTCACATCCACATCAGCTCACAGAGACTTTCTACCTTCATCTGTAGAGGAAACACAGAGAGAACAGCTGAAAACATCAGTCCAATCATTGATCAGCAACTGAACATTGATCATCACTCATTCATCCTTTACATCATTTCTGCTGGAAACATCCTAAATATCAGCTGCTTCTCCTCTGATTGGCTGCGTCTCTCTGGTTCATATCTTGGTTCAATCTCCCTCTGATCTGGTCTCCAGAAACTCATGAACCAAGACACAATTCTTATTAAGACGTCTCTTTTCTTTGTTTTTTGACCAAGTATTTTGATCTTTTATTGAAACATGTTCAGTTGTTTTTGTTTTATTTGTATCATTAAGTCTTGTGTTTTGAAGTTTACACTGTGACTAAATAAAGATTTGAGTGTAGTCAGGAAAGTTTATTCTACTGAGATTACATTATCACAAAGACTCATCTGTAACGCGGCCCAAGCCGGCTGCAATGCACCGCTGTATAATTGCAGTTTGACTCCAGCTGAACCAACATAAACCTAAACCTGACGACGTCTCTGCAGCAACCAAACTCATCAACAGAGAGACATAACGTGGCTTTATGATCAAGGGTTGATGTCTAATAACTTTAAAATGAAAAGATTATTTCTTTAGAGAAGTTGAATCAGCTTTGCATTAGCATTCTCATTGCAATACGTTAGCCTCGAGTCACAAACTTCAAGACACTGTCTGTTTTCTCTATTATTTTATTTTTGTTATTATTTATAGGCCTTATTATTGTTTTTATTTATTATCTTATGCTTTATCATGTATCCTCAAGATGTTTAGCTCTTAATAAATGTCTTAATTTATTCTAAGAAGGTTTTATTGTGATTTCTTTGAGCACCAGAACTTACAGTTATGAGACTGATTCATTGATTATATTGAATAAGGGTTATTGGTTCCTCCTGACACTAACACACTCTAACCAAAGGAAGGTGAAGCCCAGGCGAGGTTTTATATTGATAAAAGTAATATTCAAACACAATTAATACATAAAATTAAGAAAATAATTATCTTAGAAAAGCATGAATATACATGTCACTACATTAATATATGACTGAGATGTGATCACAGTTTAATGGATGCACACAACAGTCCAAACCAAAGACAGTAAAACACAATCCTTGCAAAAAAAAAAAAGCTTCACCAGACAACAAGCTCATTCATTACAACAAGCTGCACATCACACCAGCACTGCAGTTACAACGGCGTCATTCTTGATTCAACCACCAGATGGCATCAAAGTAAGACATTATTCTTCATTTCCACTGAGGTTTAATGTTTAATGTTTAACTTTCAGAAGGTTCCAGTTCTTTGTTGGCTTTTCATTTACCACTATAGAGCACATTTAATGGAGATGAGCTGCTGGTGGAGTCAGCTGTGTGGCAGAAGAAATAAAAATACTCACCAGGTGAATTCAGATCCACATCCAGTCACAGAGTCTTTGTAGCTTCACCTGCAGAGGAAACACAGAGAGAGAAACTGCTGCTGATTCTCCTTCATCAGTCCTTCATCATCAGTCTGAGGACTCTGGTTTTCTATGGAGTCATTTGTACTTCTTGTTGTTTTAATTAGAGATTGTACTGAATGACACTTTATTGATTAATAACAGTTAAGCAGCATATCACACTCAGAGGCCTGACATGTATTTCAACTGATGATTTAGTGAATATACATAAAGATACTGATGCAACAATTTTCACAAATATCAGTGGAGACAAAACTTGTGAAGTTTGTCAGACACTTAACGTGTTCTCTCTCTTTTATCCCCGAGGAGATTAGAAGGAGCCACAAGATCACATGAATGTTTGTATTTCAGAGCATCAATGCATCATATTTTTATTTACATTCATCTTTATTTATGGTTCTGTTATAGTTGCTACAGCTGTGTTATATTCTATTTGATCTTGTGGGAATGTTGTCTGTCAATCAGTGTTAGATTATAAGGATCAAAGTACAGATGTCTCCATGATTTATGGTTGAATTAATGGAGCATCTTCATCTTCATCATCATCATCATCATCTACAGTAAAGATTAAAACAGGCAGAATAAGAGAGAACAATCTGTCTGACTCAACACTAAATGCAGTTCTGTACAGCAGAACAAAGATCTTCCTGTGATGAGGCATCACATTGTAGTTTAAACTCCGTCATTATTCCACAAACAGAGTTTACTGTGTTTTGATGACAGTGATTCACTTTGCAGTTTATATAATGTGACATTGATTTTATATTGATATAGTATAAAGATACTGAATGAAGGTTTGGCAGCAACATAAACTTTAGTTTCTATTGCTGCAGCTCTTAGCTTGGTTAAAATACTGAATATCATCAATGAAAAGATGTTTTCAACAGTTTGTCTGTGATATAGTTTAGAAAGATTTCAGAGAATATTATTTAATGACTTTTTATTACCTGTTAATCACTAACCATACCACCTGTGAAACAAAGTCTCCCTCACTACCAGCATGATACTGGTTATTAAAACATGCACCAGTTTAAAGGTGACTGAATGGGGCGACCCTTCATACTGACACTAAACTTCTCTGACAATGAATAAAATGTTTTACACAAACAAACTCAAGACTGTTTGAAACCGTTTGAGTTCATTTGATGTCAAACTGTCAAAACATAATCATATGACTGTGTTTAAGTGCAGTTAGTGACATGTTGAAAGCTGATAAAATGTGTATCTGTCAGGTTGGTGAGCTGTTGTTGACTTGCTAGCTAGTGACAGTGTTCCTAATATAACTGCAGCACATTTTACTGTTTGATGAACAATAAATTGACCTCAGAACATCTATTAAAACATGGTTTACTTTTACTGGTCAATATTAAACACAACTAAACAGCATATTATTAACAATCTATTTAATTCATTTATTAAAAGCAGCAGCATCATACATTGAGCCTTTAACACTCAGTGTCAGCTGTGTATTTATTTGAGTCTCATTTATTATTATTGATGCACATGTTATATGTTATATGCAGGTAATTTTTCAGAGTAACAACAGACAGTGAAAGGTCGACTGTTGGGATTAGTGTTAAAATAGTGCAGACGTGGAACAATGTGTGGCACAGGGGTAACATTCATTAAGACCTGCATTATTGTCTCTGATGCTGTGAAATACACCCAGTGATGGAGGAAACTCAACTGCAGTCAAATACAACAGTTGTTGAAACAAGTAGATTGAAGGTCATTTGTTAGGTTTGTGATGTCACTATTCTTCAGCCAGCACATGGTCTCAGTTGGGTGTTGTGTGTTAGCAGCGACCCACGCTGACACAGTTCTATAGCAGCTAGTTTAACTGACATGCTAACATCCAGCATTTCATTCAAACTGAGCAGAGCAAACACTGACAGGCATCTTTTATTCTCCCTCTAAATGTTCTTGTTGCTGCATCATCTGTAGATTCTCTTTACATCATAGATGCTTTCCAAGCTAGCAGCATACGAGCTGTCTGACAAACACCTTTGTTCTCACTCTTGCTTATTGTATCTCATATTTTTCTGATTTATAATATTATTTGATTTGTTCGATACTGTTTTCACATTTTTCCTCCATTAAAGCTCCAAAGGCAAACTGCTGTCTTCAACCTTTACTGGAAGTGTGTTGTGTAACTAAAGACTTAGTGAGGACAGAAGAACAGTTAAAAGAAAGAGAACAGCAGCTTCTCTCACACACTTGGCTTCCTGGAAATCACAGACCACCTCTGAAGTGACTGATCAGATCATATGTTACTTACTATGTCACAAATCTGCTCCCTCTGCCAAGGTCAAGCAACAAGAGGGATCAAACAAGAAGAAGACATAACAAAACACAGCAGAAACCTTGAAAGAGAGCCGCCTCAGCCTCCGCCTGAAGAGTGCTTTCAACAGAGTCGAGAGGAGGAGTCTTTGCCCCCCTCACTAACTCCCACTTTTGAGGATTCACGCCCTTCACCCCCCCAAACTCCATCCATGTTACTCTCTTCTCCAGTCACCCTTTCTCCCTCCTCCCCCCTCTTGGAGTTCACTGACCAGATGAATGAGCTGGTCACTGCAGGGACCAAACTTACACCCCATCCTACTCCCATTTTCTCTGCCCTAAACCCCCCCCCCCCCGGTGTCCAGTCTCAACACATTCATCACAGTTACAGTGCCCGCCCCCTCCCCCCTCTCCACGATGACTACAGAATCATCCTGTCCCTCCTCCATCCCCCTCTTCCACGACAAGATACAGCAAGCGGTAACTGATATGTGCTGGGTCCAGGCTGCAAGGCTAATGACACTCATGTCTCTTCCCAGGAAAAGCCAGGGCCCAGTGTGCCGGTAGCTTGCTCAATTCCTGTCTTGATAGGTAACAGGAAAAGAATGGTGAATCTGTTAAGAAACAGGAAGCACTCAAATGGTTCTGCAAATTTATCAAATTTAGCATCCATTCCTCGTCAGCTGCAGCTTGTCCCAAAAATTGGGTAGATAAATTTATTTAAATAAAATTAGATTAAATTTAGCTTTATTAAATATCAGTGCGGAAAAACCTTTTTAATCAATGATTTTATCTTTGAGCACAACCTTGATTTTATGTTTTTAACTGAAACTTGGTTAGTCCAAGATAACAGAGCAGCTGTTCTTATCGAGTCAACCCCTCCCAACTTCAGTTTTATGAGTGAAGCTAGAGTGCATAAGAAAGGAGGTGGAGTTGCCATTTTGTTTAATGATTCCCTCCAATGCAAACAGATGTGTTATGGAAACTTTGATTCTTTTGAATATGTGGCTCTTCTCAAGCTTTATTTCTAAATATCTACAGGCCACCTAAATACTGTGCTACCTTTTTTGATGACTTTGCTGAACTGCTGTCTATTATCTGTATTGACTTTGACTGTGTAGTTATTGTTGGTGATTTTAACATCCATGTTGACAACCCCCAGGACAGAGGGACTAAAGAACTGCTATGTTCTTGATAACTATGGACTGACTCAGCATATAATGGAGCCCACACACAACAAGGGGCACAATCTGGACTTAATCATCTCTAATGGTCTTAACATCTCTAAGTTTGTGGTGACTGATGTTGCTCTCTCTGATCATTCCTGTATTTTCTTTGAGAGTTTTATCTCCATGCACACAAATGTTCAAACAGAGGTAATCACTAAATGGTATATCACTGAAAACACCTGTGAAATATTTATTCAGGCTTTCTCTTCCACACCCGCCCTCTCTTGGGTCTCAGTCAATGAGCTTGTAGATAATTTCAGTTCCAAAATTACAAATGTTATTGATGCTGTTGCACTCACTAAGGTGAAGGTTGTTTCTGTAAGAAAAGATCTCCATGGAGAAACGCCACGCTGGTCAGAATGGAAAAAAGAGAGTGTCAAAAAGCTGAACGCAGGTGGCGAAAAACAAATCTCCAGATTCATTATGACATCTATAAAGAAAGACTTTGCATTTCTAATTTGGAACTAAGAAATGCAATTTGGTCCTTCCTCTCTGACATCATTGTTAAAAATAATAATAATGCACGTGTCTTATTTGATGCTGTTCACAGGCTAACAAACCCTCCTGTGTCAGTAGCCCCGGAATTTCTATCCACCAGGACCTGCAATGAACTTGCCTCATTCTTCACTGACAAAATTCAGAAAATAAGACAAACAGTCAGTGCCTCCATATCAGGTGCAGGATATGTGTTGTCCCTGTGTCCACTTAAAATCAATTTGATTAGTATGACACAATTCCATCCGATCAACCATAAACACCTGGAGGACATTATACAACATCTGAAATCCTGCTGCCTTCATATTCTGCCTACAGGCTTTTTCAAAATTGTTTCAAACTGCATGGCCTCAGATCTTCTACAGATTGTCAACACATCTCTTCTCTCAGGTGTCCTCCCACAGGCCCTGAAAACTGCCGTCATCAAGCCTCTCCTAAAAAAGAACAATCTGGACACTTCACTAATGAGCAACTATAGGCCCATATCAAACCTTCCATTTTTAAGCAAGGTCACTGAAAAAGCTGTTTTTCAACAACTGAACAACTTTGTGGCACTAAACAACTGTTTTGATGTTTTCCAGTCAGGATTTCGACCACACCACAGCACTGAGACTGCTCTTGTTAAGGTCTTCAATGACATCCACTTAAACATTAACAGTGGCAGAATTACAGTATTAACAATACTGGATCTCAGTGCCACATTTGACACGGTTGACCACAACACATTACTAGACTGACTGGAAAACTGGGTGGGACTTTCAGGCACAGTACTGAACTGGTTTGAATCCTACTTAAAGGACGGGGACTACTTTGTGTCTATAGGTAATTACACATTTGAGTGGACAAAAATGACATGCAGAGTTCTCCAAGGCTCCATTCTGGGGCCTCTTCTGTTCAACATCTACATGCTCCCACTGGCTCAGATTATGGGAAACAATAAAATATGTTACCACAGTTATGCGGATGACACACAAATTTACATAACCATATCACCAGGGGACTCCGGTCCAACACAAGCACTGAGTAAGAGCATTGAATAAATCAATGATCGGATGTGCACGATCGGATGTGCCAGAATTTTCTTCAACTGAAGTAATTGTTTTTGGAGCCGAGGAAGAACGTTTAAAAGTCATCGCTCAGTTTCAATCGATAATGTTAAAAACCACAAATCAAGCCAGAAATCTTGGTGTCGTCATGGACTCAGACCTGAATTTCAACAGTCACATTAAGACAATTACATAGTCAGAACACTATCACCTCAAGAATATATCAAGGATTAAAGGACCTCTGTCTCAGCAGGATCTGGAAAAACTGGTCCTGCATTTATCTTCAGTAGACTCGACTACTGTAACTCTGTCTTTACAGGTCTCCCTAAAAAATCGATCAGACAGCTGCAGCTGATCCAGACGCTGCTGCTCGAGTCCTCACTAAGACCAAGAAAGTGGATCATATAACTCCAGTTCTCAGATCTTTACACTGGCTTCCTGTCTGTCAATTAATTGACTTTAGGATATTGCTGTTGGTTTATAGAGCACTGAATGGTTTCGGGCCAAATACATCTCTGATCTGTTGCTACATTATGAACCTTCTAGACCTCTCAGGTGGTCTGGATCAGGTCTGCTTTCTGTCCCCAGAGTCAAAACTAAACATGGAGAAGCAGCTTCTTCTCTACAGAATCTGTAGATCTACAGAAAAACCGTAGATCTGCTGCAACTCTCATTTCTTTTAAATTGCAGCTGAAGGCTTTTCTGTTTGCCGCTATATTATATATTTTACACTGCACTGTTAGTTTTATTCTCTTGTTTAATATGTCTTATTCCCCTTTTTGCTTCTTTTTTATTTCCAAATTTAACACTTTTTAATTGTTTTTATATGTCTTTTTACTTGTGTTGCTTTTATATTCTGTTTTAATGCCTTTTATGCTTTATGTAAAACACTTTGAATTGCCTTGTTGTTGAAATGTGCTATACAAATAAACTTGCCTTGCCATAAATAGTCCAAAAGTTCCAGTTGAAAAAACTTTATAACGTTAAAGGTGAGTCAACAGGTTGTATGATACAGGTGTGTCTGTGTTCTTACACGACTGTTTAACCTGATCATTATACCAGGTGCAGAATAGTCCAAGTGCTGCTGGCCTGTTTAACAACTGTACTGGATTGTCTTATATTGTCCAGGTGTTTGTAATAAGTTTCTCTCCTCTATATATGAAAATGAGGTCGACTAAATATTGGAAACATCTTTCAAAATAATAAAGCCCAAAACAACCACAGAACCAATGAACCTCAACAAAACTTAACACTTATTGCATCACTGTTGTATTTCATTATATTATTCAGGTGTTTCTATTTTTCTGGTCACTTAGTGTGTCAACAGGCTGAATTTTGACTAATGAAGCTTTTCCAGAGTTTTCTCTGATGTTTCTGTTGTCTAAACAGCATCTTGTTAGCAAAGCTAATTAGAGTCAAAGAGGATTAACGAGGTTTCAAACCTTCCACCAGTATTCAACAAAGCAACATAATAAATCACTACTAGCACCATCTCTACTGGTGTCACATCATTTTAACCCCCGCTGACACAAACATGATGAAACCTGTTGCTTACGTTACCTTTAGATGCTGAAAATCATTTTCATCAAGCTGATGAGTGAAGGTGAAATTAATCAGCAGCTTCAACCAGGAAACCAAATGTAGGAAGAACAAACATGTAACTCACAGCAGGAAGATTTCAAATGTCAGTTGCTTCACAAACAGTCTGAACTCTGAATACATCTTTAACCAGAAGTGACTTTAAAGAAATATGATCCCAGCACAACGCTGACCTTTGGAATAAAGAACCTGGAACAGCTAAAGTCAAACATTGACAGACTGTATAAATCCTCATCACATAGATTCAGTCTTTATTGTCCATTAGTTCTCACAGCCTGGAGGAGGCGCAGCTGAGGCTGTTTATGCAGATTAGGCAGCGCAATGCAATTTTAAAGCAGCTTCAAATCTGTGCTGTGAATAACTAGAACATCTGGAACATCTGGAACGACAGATTCATCCATAAATATATAGATTATAATATATTATAGTCTGGTCTTTTCTCTTCTTTATACGACTGAAATGTTTTCTGCTGCTACACATCAGAACACTGACAGGAAATCAGGAACTTTATTTTGGTTGCTACATTTTATTATGAAAGGATTCAACAGAAATTGAAGTATACATGTTTATTGATTGATTGATTGATTGATTGACTGGTGCATTGACTGGCTGGTTTATTGACTGACTGGTGTAATGATGGTTCCCAGTGCTGTAGTTAGTGAGTGTGTCCAGTGGAGGGCAGTGATCAGTCACATTGTTCTAATGACTGCTGCTGACCTCACTCACACCAGCACTCACACCTTCAACACAAACATTCATGCTTCATGTTCACATGGATGGAAGTGAAGTGTTAAAGTGACAGAGACTCACAGAGAAACTGTCATGATCACTGCCCTCCAGTGGTCACTGTCAGTAACTACAACTCTCCACATACAGCCCTGACAATAATACTGATATTCATACTGACATTATGACATATTTACTGCATTACATCAGCACTATTGTTCACCAGTCTGATAATGACACTATATATGTTAACACAGACATTATTCACCTGTTATAAATACTGCCATCAATAGTGATATTGATCTTTCTAAACTCACTGATCTGGACTCATAGAGAGATAATCAGAGTATTTACTGCCCTCCAGTGGTCACTGTCAGTAACTACAACTCTCCACATACAGCACAAACATCTGCATGATGTCAGTTTTAGTGATAAATGGCTCTTCTGTGTTGGCTTCATGTTTCAGCTCCGGAGGTTTCTGGTTGGACGGAGCTGCAGTCAGACTGTAAAATATTTCATACACAAGTAAATATTTTTTAGATGTTTTACATAATATTGTAATAAACTTATTATATTCAGAGTGTTTCCATTTTATGAAAACACATTCTGCAGTGTGACTTTTGACCATTAAACTACATAAACACAATATACACATTTAACCACTATCAACCATTAAACTACATAAACACAATATACACATTTATACACTATCAACCATTAAACTACATATAAACACAATATACACATTTATACACTATCAACCATTAAACTACATATAAACACAATATACACATTTATACACTATCAACCATTAAACTATATAAACACAATATACACATTTATACACTATCAACCATTAAACTACATATAAACACAATATACACATTTATACACTATCAACCATTAAACTACATAAACACAATATACGCATTTATACACTATCAACCATTAAACTACATATAAACACAATATACACATTTATACACTATCAACCATTAAACTATATAAACACAATATACACATTTATACACTATCAACCATTAAACTATATAAACACAATATACACATTTATACACTATCAACCATTAAACTACATAAACACAATATACACATTTATACACTATCAACCATTAAACTACATAAACACAATATACGCATTTATACACTATCAACCATTAAACTACATAAACACAATATACGCATTTATACACTATCAACCATTAAACTACATATAAACACAATATACACATTTATACACTATCAACCATTAAACTATATAAACACAATATACACATTTATACACTATCAACCATTAAACTACATATAAACACAATATACACATTTATACACTATCAACCATTAAACTACATATAAACACAATATACACATTTATACACTATCAACCATTAAACTACATATAAACACAATATACACATTTATACACTATCAACCATTAAACTATATAAACACAATATACACATTTATACACTATCAACCATTAAACTACATAAACACAATACAACAGTGATGTAATAAAGATCCTCATGTGCTGCCTGTTGTTGTGTTTTTATCTCAGTGTGTCTGATTGACACATGTGTTGTTGTGTTTGTGTGTAAAATGAGCTGCTGTGTGTTGGTAAAGTTCATCATGTGACTCAGTGTTGAACCAATCAGAAACAAGTGTAACAGTGTGAGTACTGAGTAAAAGTACAGTATAGAACTACAACAGTATATAAACACCCTCCTCATCTTCTGTCTGTTTGTTTCTACTTTGATATAAAAAAGATCAAAAGTTCTTTAAAAACAAAGTTGTTTATTAAATAATATTTCAGTAAAAGTTCAGAATCATGAAATATTAAAAGTAAACAAACTGTTGATTCTTCGTACTGACGTGTGAACATGTATAGCAGCTCACACAAACACACTATATATATATATATATATACATATAGTGTGTTTGTGTTATACTGTGATCCTGTTTGTGTGTGAAACATGATCAGATGAAGGCAGTAAAGGAAAAGTAGAAAGTAAAAGTACTCACTTCCTCACATGGATCATTATCTGTATTGATCTGTGATCAGCTGACTGTGCTCTCATGTTTCAGTCTGCAGCTGATCAATAATGTGATGGGAACATGTTTGTTCCTCTTATTGGTTTCATCTGCAGCTGAAATAAATGTTCTGCTGGTATAAAAGTGAAACAGTGAGACAGAAATATGAATCAATAATGAAATAAATGCAGCGATGAGATGAACAGCTGAGTTGTGTTTTACTGACCTCTGCTGGACAAAAACACAACTGCATTCACATCCTGATCACATTTAATCAAACTGATTGATTATAAAGCTACAAGGAGCTTCAGATGTTGTATTTTTCACCTGTTTGATCACATTTGAGTTTGTGTATAGAAGTGTGGAGCAACACTAATATAAAAGCATTCGAACAAACCAACAGACTGTTTATGAACTTTATGAAGTGAAGAGAAATAAAACTGAATTATAAACTCTGTTAGTTCAAACTGAACATTTACAGCAGTATGAGTGTGAATCACAGCAGGAGAGTGTTTCAGTGAACGGAGTCATTTCACATGTTCTTCAACTATTATTCACTTGAAGAAAATGTCCAGAGACCAAATGTTTGGATCAAATGAACTAAATGAGAGAAGTTGATGTTTATTCTTCTGCTTTTGTGTTTGGATGAGTCTTAAATGATCACGTATGTGATTATTGTCAGAAGACAGCAGCTAATCTGAGATGTGAAACTGAAGTGATGATCTTACAGGTTTCTGTCACTATTATACATCAAACTATCTCCACTAAAGGTCCACTTACTGTGCTGCTTCAGGATCTTTCAGCTGGAGCTTGTTTACTGTCAGTTTTCTGTTTTATTAACAGACTTCTGTCTGTTCTGTTCTTTTCTTTCTTTCTTCTACTGAACTGTTAAAGTATCTCCAGGAGACAGTGTTGCTAAAACAGCCTGTGTTCTCATCTGTAGGAAGAAAGTTTCCATCAGTCAATCATTATTATTTTATTCTTTCTGCTTTATTTTATTTGTATTTTATCAACAACTTTATTGAAATAAGTAAACAACAAGTTTACAGTTTTTACAACCTGAGTCGACAATCACAAACCCGCCAGGTGGACTAAAGGCTGTCATATAAATACATAAATAAATATCTTTGGTTCTATGTTTTAATATGTGATGAAGAGTAGCAGGAGATGTGAAGAAGGTCTCTTTAATAAAGATGCAGGAGTTCAGGACTGAACAGTGACTGAACCAACCAGGAGAGGAGCTGCAGGTGAGGAGAATGAGGAGGTGAAACAGGAGAACAGGAGAGAAGCTGATTGGCTGGAGAACACTGGGAGCAGGGCTGATGAAGATGATGATGCAGGGCAGGTGAGGAGGGACGAGTGGAGGGAAAACAGAAACCCAGCACACACATGAATATAAGTTCAACACACACGTCACACTGAGCAGAAACAGCAAACACACCTTAAAGAGTCCAACATGGATCTCTGTTGACATCAACATGAAACAGTCGGTTTGTTCTTAAAGCTCCGTAACAACAGAAACAGCCTGAAAGAAAACTGCTGCTCTGAGTTTCACTTCACTTTCAGTTTGTACGAGGCTCAGTGTGCAGCCAGCAGCACATCCCACTAAGACACAACTAGTGTGGAAACAAACCAGTTCAACAAACGGGGAAACCACTGAGGGCGACTGGTGGATAAAGACGACCAAGGAGCTCAGAGCCAGACTCTCCAGGACCCTGCAGGACACTCTCCAGGGCTCTCCAGGACCCTGCAGGACATTCTCCAGGACTCTCCAGGACACTCTCCAGGACTCTCCAGGACTCTCCAGGACCCTGCAGGACAGTCTCCAGGACTCTCCAGGACCCTGAAGGACACTCTCCAGGACTCTCCAGGACCTTCCAGGACCCTCCATGACTCTCCATGACCCCTTATTATCAGGCTGCCCTAACAAGTCTCTAAAGACTCTCCAGCTGGTCCAGAATGCAGCTGCACGTGTTCTGACTAAAACTAGAAAAAGAGACCACATTTCTCCCATTTTAGCTTCACTGCATTGGCTTCCTGTAAAATCTAGAATAGAATTTAAAATCCTTCTCCTGACTTACAAAGCCCTTAATGGTCAGGCACCATCATATCTTGAAGAGCTCATAGTACCGTATTATCCCACTAGAACACTGCGCTCCCAGTATGCAGCTTACTGGTGGTTCCTACAGTGTTTAAAAGTAGAATGGGAGGCAGAGCCTTCAGCTATCAGGCTCCTCTTCTATGGAACCATCTTCCAGATTCAGTCCGGGGTGCAGACACCCTCTCTATGTTTAGGAGTAGGCTTAAAACTTTCCTTTTTGATAAAGCTTATAGTTAGGGCCGACCAGGCTCGCCTTGGATCAGCCCTTAGTTATGCTGCTATAGGCCTAGACTGCTGGGGGACTTCCCATGATGCACTGAGCTCCTCTCTCCTCCTCCTCCTCTCCATCTGTATGCATTCATGTAACATCAATGCATGTCAATAACTTTGCTTCTTCTCTGAGTTTTTTGTGCTTTCTCATCTCACAGGAAACCCTGGGTTCTGGGCCAAGCCTTTGCGGTCCTTCACAGTCCTGTTGGCGTCCTTCTCTGGCTGCTGCTACTGCTGTTGCTGCTGTTATTGTTATGATTGTTGTTATTCTGTCCCCCCTCCCTCTCTCTCCCCTCCCCCTCTCTCTCCCCCCTCTGTCTTTCTCTCTCTCAACCCAACCGGTCAAAGCAGATGGCGCCCACCAAGAGCCGGGTTCTGCTTGAGGTTTCTACCCGTTAAAGGGGAGTTTTTCCTTACTGCTGTCGCCAAGTGCTGCTCATGGGGGAATTGTTGGGTCTCTGTGAATGAAAGAGTACAGTCTTGACCTTCTCTATGTGAAAAGTGCCCTGAGGTGACTTTTGTTGTGATTTGGTGATACATGAATAAAAACTGATTGATTGATTGATTGATTGATTGATTGATTGATTGAAACCAACTTCACTGTATGAAGACAAGCAGCTCTGTTCTCTGTCACAAACTGTTTCATCCAGTAAAACCAAAACAAGTTTCTTTAAAGTTCATGTGTCTGCATTGATATTAATGCTGCTAATATCCATATCAATCCAGACAGAAATGATCAGAACAATGTTCTTCCAGACACTATGTGTAGGATGTGAAAGTTAGTTGAGTTTGGCTCCATCTGGTGGGAGGATGAAGAACGACTGTGTGTCAGACAGAATGTTTGTCAGCCTCCAGATGTTGGAAATATTGTTGAAATACCTTCACAGTGTTTGTCTGTCTCTCTTTGTATTTTAATATCAGGATGTTTGTCTGTCTGTTCAATTCATTTGATTTCCATGAAAGCTGCAATCAGCTGCTGTTGTTCTACTATCAGTCCACTAGATGACCTCGTGATGCACATGTGGAGGAATTTACAGCTGTGTTTCATGTCAATTACAAGTCAGTTTAACTCTGAGTGGCAGCAGGTGACTAATAATTTATATAGAACAGAACAGACTGAAGATGCTGGAAAATGATTGTTTGTGCAAATATATTCCAAATCTTTACATTTGATTCTTTTCATGTAAAACAGTTTTCAGTGTTTTCTGCTGTTTTTTCTTCTTGTAAGGATGGAAAACATTTATCAGTCTGGAGGTCTGAGACTGACCCATGGAGAACCTTCCTGAACCCAACATGCATCAATGAATGTTAAAAATAAAGAGTCCTGATGTGAAACAGAGCTGAGGATAATTAGACCTGATCCAGACTGTGTTGGACCTGAACAGACCCAAACAGAGAGAGAACATCCACCCTGACAGCAGCATGATGCTCCATTAATTCACTGAGCAATGTTTGAGATCTTTGTCAGTAAATATCACAGAGCAGAACAAGCTGCACACTCAGATGTCTGTGATCTGCTCAACACATTTCTCAACAGATCTTACTCTTCTTTTACACATTTTAAACTGAATATATTGTGACTGTCTCTCTCAGGAGTAAACACCTGTCCATGCATCCAACTGGATTCTTCTTTTGGATTGTTTCCATGGTTACGTATTCATTTTGCTCCATTGTTTGTTTGTAATACATTATTTTGGTGTATATATTCAGGGCTGTAGCCAGGATTTTAGAAATACCCACAATACAACAACATAAATAATATGTATCATTATTTAGATTTTATTCATGTAATTATCCAATTATATACTATATTTTATACATTTTATTAAACATGAAGGACTAAATGTTTCTAAATGTCCTCCACACTGCCAGGAATTAATCATGGTGGAGAAATACAAAATCCATTTATAAGATATTTAAATAGTAAATTAATAGAATTAAATAGAAACATAGTAGATAGTAAAAAGTATTTGCAGATAGACTTTATTAACATCTTGGATCATAAAGCTGATGATGAGGATTTGTGTTTATCTATAGAAAAAATAGAGGAAATAAAAAAGTGACTTGCAATTATACAAAATAATACAAAATAACAATAACGGCTATGATGATAATAATAATACCAAACTGGAATCAATTTATAGTGAATATTTAAATGAATATTTACACAGAAACTGAAACCAAAAACATAAAACCTCCTTTCAATACAAACGATTTTCAACAAATCCAGATGAATTAACCAAAGGAATAAACAGTGACACCTGCTGGCTTTAATCACACATGACAGCTGAGTGCTGATGATGCACAACTTATTTAGAAACAGTCAATGAACAACAGCTGTCAGACTGAATGTGAGCTAAACACATTAAACTGACACTTTAAACAGTCCTGAAACTGTCAAATACCTTCAATCTACTATATGAAATTAGATATGAATTAACATGCACACACACAAAAATAAATGGAGAAAACTAACATCAGCTACTGATCATCATGAACTTTATTCTCTACACAGGAACTAAATAAACACTCCAGAGAAAAACTAAATACTTCCTGTATGTCAGAAACACACAACAGCTCCTGGACTTCTCATCTCTAATGCTGTGTTCACATCATATGGGATGGATGGTAGAGGCGGGAAAGATTCCCATGTTTACAACTTGCCAGCGTTCATGTCACACAACAAATCAAGACGGCTGCATGATTACAAAGTTGGTGGAATGAGGCTCAAAAATACTGTTATTGACAATAATCCAGCATATCCAGTAAATATCAGAGCTTTCAGCTTTTCCACTTCATAATTACCACTTGAATGTTGACCTGAATTCTATTTACAAGTCAGAATCTCATAATTAGCATCATTCCAATATGATATGAACGCAGCATAAAAGCAGCCACACTCCAGCTGCTGAGCCTCAGCCTTCACCATTAGAGGTGTTCATTTAACCAGCCAATAGGAGGCCTGTTGTTCTGACCATCATTTGTCATGTGATCTCTAAATAAGTGAAGGAATCAGGTAACACAGTTACTATGAAACTACTAGAAGAACTACAACTAAACATTGTGAAGATCCCATTCCCATTATCCCATTACAGTTCAAGCCTTTCTAATACACTAACAACAGAAAACAACAACAACTGGACTCAGTTTATCATTTGATTCATTTTACAAGCAAACTGTCAATCATGTGGAAACCATGTTTAAATTTACAAGCAGTGAGAGATCATGTTGGTACTAAATACCATCAGCTGTGTGTGATCCTGTACAGACTGAACTATCTGGTCAGCAGTGAGAAAGTTTCTCTAACAGGAGGAGACTCTTCCTCCTCCAGACCACACAGAGACACTGAGGAACCAGACCAGAGCCCAAACCCAGCACACAGAGGCTGAGTGAATGTGGTGTTGAAGGTGTGGAGGTGGATCAGTGTGTCAGAGGAGACTCTGTAGAAGGACAGAGTGCCAGCAGGACAGTCCACATACACTGCTACTCTGTTAGAGACAGAGGAGGAGGAGGAGGAGGAGGAGGAGGAGGAGGAGGAGATGGATGTTTGTCTCTTATTGTGCCAGACATAGTAACCATCATCATCAGAGCAGTGCAGATTCCAGGACTGATCATTCCATCCAAACAAACAGTCTTTACTGTTTCCTTTCCTTCTGATTCCTCTGTAAGTCACTGATATAGTAACTGTTCCTCTCCACTCGACCTCCCAGTAACAGCGACCAGTCAGATCATTTCTACACAGCAGCTGAACCCAGTAATCAAATCTGTCTGGATGATCAGGATATGACTGATCCTCCTTCACACATGTCACCTTCCTGTTGTTGTCAGACAGTTTGAGGTTTCTGTGTGCTGTGTTTGGATCCAGTGTGAGTTGACAGAAATCTGATGGAGAGAACGAGACACAATACAGCTGCAGTTATTGATCTATCATCTGTTTGATGATGACATCATCTTCATCCTCAGTGGGATGTGAATGAGTGATGTCACAGTTTGAAGTTTGCTTTGTTTTGATGAATGAAATGAAAAACACACTTACACTTCCTCAGACCTGGTGTCAACCATCGGACTCCAGCAGGCTGCAGCCTGAAAGGAGGAGGGGGGTCAGAGCAGCACGTTCTCTTTCAGCATGCAAACATGGACATGATATTACTGCTGCTCCATTATGGCAAAAACCATAATCACGATTATTTAACACGATTACTCGTTGACTTTGGAAACATCGTGCATCTATTTAAAAAAAACAACTTGTCTTTTTAACCGTGGATTTCCTTGAACAATAACAGATGCAGACCAGGGTTAGACGCTAGACTTTTCTGACGGCCAACATGTCCGTTAATATTCCAGAATTCCGGCCATATAGAACAACTAGCGGACATATGTTTAAATAGCCATATAATATCCTACATTTAAACAGCAATAAAGCACAAAAACACAAACTATGATCCAACAAATGTATTTTAGTCAGCAGAATGAACTCTTCACACACTTTGTGAACTGAGCATATAAGCAACAATAATAAAATAAAACTAATATCCTTGCTGTTGGTAATTGAATGCAGCCATGCGGGCAGCCTGCAGCTGCAGCTCCACCACCTCCACCTGCCGCCGTCTCCCTGAGCCGCCTCTCACCGGGGCCCTACGGGGAAAATTAAACCTCCTACTGATCAATTACATGTTATTTAACCGTGGAGCTCCGGGCTGATCCGTTTGTTTCACTGTGTCAGTGCTGGATGTAACGTTACCTGAGAGAAAACCGTCAGACTTTTCAGAGTCATAACAGAGTCTTAACAGCGGAGGCAAAACCAAACTTTTAATAATATAAGTTTATATTTAAGTTGTCTTGGCAACATATCTCATAGGTCTCACAATATTATGACATTTGACTGTTAAATTCAGACACATTCATGCTGTGAGGAAGACTCCACTCTGTCTGTCTCACTGCGCTGGATTTATAACACAAGACAAAACCAGAGCATCATTGTGAAGCAGAATGTGGCAGAATAATCGATTTATCTCGATTATCTTGTTTTCATAATCGTTGGAAGACAAAATAAAACTTGATTAATCGAGCAGCCCTACGACATCACTGATCCTGATCACACTGAGGTGCTTTGCTGTTGCTAGGCAACACAACCGTCAATCACCTGAGTGCAGGTGAGCTACACATGAACAGCAGCTACATTCAGCCAATCAGAAACAGGCGTCTCAAAGTCAAATCATGTTGACAATGACACTTTTTCTGGTAACGCTTTAGATTACAGCCTGAAACGTACAGTGTAATTACTCCGTAGTTATGGTGTAATCTTTTCTACTAACGGTGTACAGAGAGAGAGAGAGAGAGAGAGAGAGAGAGAGAGAGAGAGAGAGAGAGAGAGAGAGAGAAGAGAGAGAGAGAGAATTTTTTGAATTTTTAAAACACCTTTATTTATCTAGTCGTCAGATCAACAAGCATTAAAAAACAACAACAGATTCAGCCCAGCATGTGTCCAAAGCAGAGCTCCTCCTCATCAATGGAGCACAGAACATTTTTATAACACCACACAGAAACAAAACAGTCCAGATCATTCATCAACCTGTAATAGTTGTGATCAATTTTTAGTCTGCTGGTTATCATTCTGATCAGTACGGTGATAACATCAAAAGCAGAAGAACCATTTATCTTGTTCTTTCTGCTGATATAAATGGCCATCTTAGCTTGGCCCAACAGAAAGTTGAACAACTGGCACTTGTCGCGAGTCCTCCTCGAATATTTATAACCCAGGATGAAAACCTGTTTGGAGAAAACTTCCCCAAACTCACCAAAGAGCCTCTCCAAGAACAAAAACAGAGGAGTTAACCTCACACATTCCAAAAAACAGTGAAAAACAGTTTCTCTCTGAGGACAGAAAGGACAACACTCAGAAACACTTGGATTTAAAATAGAAATAAAAGCATTTACAGGCAGGACGCCATGTAAAACCCTCCACTGTAAGTCTCCCACTTTCCTGGTTAACGGGGTTTTATAAAGTGCTCTCCATTGAGGCCTCACCTCAGCACTCAGACCCAGGTGAGACCTCCATGGTGTGTCAGTACGCCCCCCCAACTTGGCTTTGTTCACCATCTTTACCAACAGCTGGTACATCATTTTTCCAGTTAAACCATTCAAGTTTGCACCTCCAGGTACAGCACAGTTCAACAAAACACCAGAACAGTCTTTAAAATCAGGAGTCAGTGTGATTGCTGGAAAAGGATCAGAGTCGGTGGGTAAAGCAGAGCCCTGGCAGTATGAGACCAGGAGGTTCTGTTCAGTCTGTGAGAGCTGGTCTCTCCACACTCTGAGCTGGTTGGCTAGTAGTCTCTCTGAAAATACTCCTAGCTGAGAAGCCAGAGCAGAAACCATCTCTAGCTTAGGTCCACACAGTCTCACCAGCTGACCCAGTGTGACGACTCCGGAGGAGACAAACCTCTCCATCATTGAGGTTCCCAGTCCACAGAGTGTTTTAAAACGTAGTCCATAGACGACAGGTTCCTTTAAAATCCAGTACAATGAGCTTTCACTCAGCGGCCTGTGCTTCTTAAACATGCCCCACACCTTGAACAGCCCCTGATAAAAATCAGAAAGTCCACTCAGTCTGCGGTTCTGTAGATCCATTAAAAACAAATTCTCAGTCAGTCCTTGACCTCCACCTTGGCCCAGGATCGCCCGAGCCACAGGCCTCCACACCAGATCAGCAGGGCCGGTCAGCAGTCTCTGAATGTGCTGGAGGCGGAAAACAGCACCCCTACTGGCCAGGTGAATCAGTCCTTGTCCTCCGTCGTCTTTAGCTAAGAACAATACACTCTGTGGGATCCAGTGGAGATGATCCCAGAAAAAGTCCACGATCACCCTCTGGATGTTTGACAGAAGGTTAGCTGGAGGATCAACAGAGTACAAACGGTGCCACAACATAGAAGCAATCAGATTATTAATAACCAGAACACGACCTCTAAAAGACAACTTTGGTAAAATCCACTTCCATTTTTTCAGTTTGCCTTCAGCTTTCTCTAAAACATTTTCCCAGTTCTTAGAGACAGTGGTGGGATCTCCGAGGTATACCCCGAGGTATTTGATGCCTCCTTTTTTCCAGGTGAGCCTCCCAGGTAAGCTGAGCTGCTTTAAACCATCACCTACCATCAGAGCTTCACTTTTTTCCCAATTAACTTTTGAAGAAGAGATCAGACCAAAGTTTTCCACACTGTCAGCTAAAGAGTCAATGTCACTCTGTTTTTGGACCAGCACTATGACATCATCAGCATAGGCAGAAAGCTTAACAACAGAGTTGGAACCAGGGAGATTAAAACCAGAGAGTCGTGTTCTTAGTTTGTGTAAAAAAGGCTCTAAGGCCAATGAGTACAACATGCCTGAGAGGGGGCAACCTTGTCTAACCCCCCTCCCCACCTTAAAAGGAGCACTTAAACCACCATTTATTTTAAGTACACTTTCAATGTCTCCATACAAAGCCTGGATCTGGGCTATCAGACCTGGATTGAAACCAAAAGCACTGAGTGTTTGCCACAGGTACATATGTTCAACCCGGTCAAAAGCCTTTTGTTGATCTATGGATATCAGCCCAAGATCTAACCCCAAAGAACTGGAGAGGTCCACAACATCTCTAATTAATGCTATGTTGTCTGTTACCAACCTGCCAGGTACACAGTAGGTCTGATCCACATGAATGACCTGCTCCATCACCTTCCTCATCCTGTTGGCCAGAACCTTGGACAGAAGCTTATAGTCGGTGCAGAGGAGAGAAACAGGACGCCAGTTTTTAATATCCTGTAACTCTCCTTTTTTAGGGAGGAGAGTCAGGACTGCTCTTCTGCAACTTTGAGGCAACCGGCCCTTCTTCACACTGTCATTGAGGACCATCAGGAGGTCCCCACCAAGCACCGACCAGAAAGTCTTATAGAAGTCGGCAGGCAGACCATCAATGCCCGGGGATGTTCCACCCCGCAAACCCTGCAGTGCAGCATACAGTTCTTCAGAAGATATCTCATTCCCCAGCTCTGCGTTGGCGTCCTCCGAGACCTTTGGCAGATCTGCATAGAAGAAACGAGACACCTCCGGATTCTCGGTGTACTCCGACCTGAACAAGTCACCATAAAAACTCGCTGCAAACCTGCGAATGTCAGCCGACTCCTGCAGCAGCTGCCCAGTATGTGAGCGTAGTGACATCATCTGCCTCCTCTGCCCATTTTTCCGCTCCAACCCAAAGAAAAAGTGAGAGGGAGCGTCCATCAAAGCCACATTTTGAAACCTACTGCGCACCACAGCGCCCCTTGCAGAGGTACCCAGCAAGTCAGCCAAGACAGACCTTTTAGTCTTGAGGTTCTCAATGTGTCCTCTTTCTCCTGTGGAGTCTGCAAAAGCCTGCAACTCCACCACTTCTCTCTCCAGAGCTCTTATAGACCTGGCCATGTTTTTGGAGACATTGAAAGTGTACTGTAGACATAGTTTCTGGATCTGACTTTTCCCAATATCCCACCATTGTTGCAAGGAGCTGTAGAGGGATTTTGTTTCTCTAAAATTTTTCCAAAAGAAATTAAAAACATCTTTAAAATTTCCATCTGATAAAAGCGATGTGTTAAAATGCCAATAAGCACTGCCAGATTGTATCTGCTTGATAAAAACAGAACACTGAACCAAAGAGTGGTCGGAAAAACCAACTGGACTTATAAAAGAACTTCTAAAAACATTTAAGTGATGTTTAAAGCAATAAAACCTATCGAGCCTGGCCATGGACAAAAGGTTGTCCTTAGTGTGGACCCAGGTGTACTGACGGTGGCTTTTATTAAAAACTCTCCACACGTCACTCAGCTCATGAGCTTCACTTAACTTTAAAATGCAATTTTTAGAAGCCACGTGTGGCTCTGGATGGTTCCTGTCCATTTTTGGGTTTTCCGTACAGTTAAAATCCCCTCCAAGGAACAGAAACTCATCAGAATTACATTTTTTAATTACATCACTTAAAATGTCATAAAAGTCAAGTCTTTCAGACCCTACAGTTGGTGCGTAAAGGTTGATAAATACCATTTTAACTTTTCCAAAATCAGCTCTTACTTTTAAAATTCTTCCTGCCACAACTTCCTCAACATCAATGTTAATGGGATTAAAATTTTGGTTAAATAAAATTCCAACCCCACCACTCATGCTGCTCTTATGACTGAGAAAAACCTCCCCCGCCCACTCTCTCCTCCATTCAGCAGCAATTTCTTCAGTACTGTGAGTTTCCTGAACAAAAGTAACATTCAAATGTTTCATACCAATCAGATTAAACAGAGAGGCTCTCTTGGTGATATCCCTCGCTCCATTCACATTTAAAGTGCCAATATTTAAAGTGCACATGTGCAAAATGGGCCAAACGTGGGATAAAAGCACACAAAATGGAAAACTTACAAACATATTATTCATCAGTGCGTATTTGAGTTTTCACCCTCAGAACTATTTTTTTCAGTCTGTAGATCTCTTGATCAGAGAAAACAGGCTGCCCAAACTCTTCTGTGTTTTTCATGTAACCTTTTACTGAGTCCAGAAAAAGTTGCAAGTCTGGAAAATAGTTGTCCACCTTGACTTGTCTCAGCCCCTTTGTGTCCTGTAAGAACTTTTGTACTCTAATGAAAGAATATCCACTCTCTAAGTTCTCAGAGGTCTCATTTTCACAGTCAGAGTGGAACCTTTCCTCTGGTTGAGAGGATGGACACTCTGTCACTGACTTTGACACCTTTTTTATTCTGCCTTCAACTTGTTTAGTTTCTGTATTCTTTCGTTTCACTGATGATTTCACCACATCCTCATCCATGCACTCTTCCTCCTCCTCCTCTAGTACAGACTCTGCCACCCTGGCAGCAGTCTGTCCCATCCTGCTCATTTCCTTCCTGACAGTTTCCTCCTCCTGATTCCTGCTATCATTTCCCTGTTTAACACCTGTCTCAGCTTCCAAATCTGTTTGTGAATCAGGTGACCCCCCGTCAGCTGTCTCCTTTATGTTTGTATCACCTTGTATGTTTTCATCTTGAGACGCTGCCCCGCTCGACGCAGCACGGACCGGCGACCCAGGCGGCTCCGCAGCAGGAGCCGGACCCGGCTGCACCGGCGGCCCCGGCGGCTCCGCGCCAGGTGCCGGACCGGCCGCCCCTCCCCTCTCTGGGCATGAGCGAACGAGGTGCCCCTCCATACCACAACCAAAGCACTTCATATTGTCAGTTGTAACGTGTAACGTGTAATCAAAGTCATCAACCTTGAACTTGAAAGTTAGGTGTAAGTCTTCCTCATTTCTGTTGAGAATCATGAAAACTTGTCTGCGAAAAGACATGACATGTTTTAACTGAGGGGATTTACAGCCCAGAGGAATCAGTTTTATGGGCGATACGAGTTGCCCGTGCCTGGACAACTCTTTCGCCAGCACTTCATTTCTAATGAAAGGTGGAACATTTGAAATGATGACTTTTTTAGCGGGGTTCACCAACGAAAACACCGGAGTGAAGGTGTCCTGAATAACCACGCCGCTCTCAACCACACGGTTTACTTTGTCCACGCTGTCCAGAAATACAACCACAGAGTTGTTCATCCGGGAGGCAGATTTAATGCTGCCATACCCAACAACCTCCCCAACAGCCAGACTACACTCCTCCACACTGCATCTAACCGCCGGAGCCAACTTAATGGCGTGCCGGCGAGTTAGCTTCTCCAAGCCGGAGCCTCCACCTGCTGTCATGCTGACCAGCAAAGCTGGCAGCTGACGCCACCTACACCACCCAAACCTCACCCACACACAGTGAAAGACTCACAAAACAACACGATTCACAGTGACTTTACATACACAAGAAAATACACATAAAAAGATAGAAAAACTCAGTCACTCACAACGCAAACTCACCACCGCACTCACCACGCTCACTCCCAGCATGCACTCAGAGAGAGAGAGAGAGAGAGAGAGAGAGAGAGAGAGAGAGAGAGAGAGAGAGAGACATCAACCACTCAGGTCTTTACACCAGGACCACCTCAGCTTCAGGACACATGCACTCAGAAAATTAGACCAAACCAAATTATGATGAAAGAAAAATAAAAACACAGAGATTACTGGACAGAACTAACAAAATCCCAGAACAAAATGGAAACATACGTAACCCTGAACAGAGAGACACTGTGACATCCTACCTGACCACAGCGTCTGATAGAAAACTGAGAAGAACACTGACTAAGCACAGACTGACTGAACACAACCTGGCAGTGGAAGAAGACACAGACAGACCTGCTGCCCAGAGAGGAGACGTTGTGTTCTTACTGTGACCAGAGAGCTGCACTTCTTAACTCACTGCAACCAACATCAAAGTATTACAGACCAATATTTTACAGAAATAATACAAATATTCCCAGAGTTCCTCTATGTAAGTGAGTGGGAGAGACTTCCAGTCCTGCTGGGAGAGAGGGAGGACTGCTGTAGACTGGCAGCAAGATCTGTAGCAGCTGCCATGAGCTCCACAGCTCTGTTAGACCCACATGGATAATAATTCATGTTTATTCATTAATAATTCATTTATTGTATGTTTATATCTTATGTTACTCTTACCTACCTTCCATAGCCCCTATTGTTCCCCATGCTCTCTTGTATTGTTATTGTTTGTTGTTTATTTGTTTGTTATGATTGTATAGTTTGTGTAAATATGCTTCAGCAACGTTCAGCAGCGTTTTTATATGTAAAAAACTGGAGGGGCACCAACTACTTCAATAGACAGGCTACATACCAGGAAAACTACAGTACTTGACCTTGATACTGATGTGTTTTTAACATGTTCTGGATCCACAAAACACTTTTAACAACAAAGTGGCTTCTAGCAGGTCTGCACACATATACAGAGGAAGAGAGAGAGAGAGAGAGAGAGAGAGTGTTTGTCCCTGCAGGAAGTAGAGCTCGTGGAAGTGAAGGAGCTACTGCTCTCCAACCAGACATCCACTGAGTCCACACAGCAGCTCAAAGACCAATACAGCCAGATGAGGAATGAGTTGAAGACCTCCCTGCAGGAGCTGAGAGGAGAGGTCCAGGAGCTGCAGCAGGACAGACAGGCTACAGGGAGAAAACTCACTGCTATGAGAGAGGAACTGCTCCTGAGAGAGCAAACCATCCTCAGCCTGAAGGAGCAGCTGCAGAGTCTCAGAGCAAACCAACGAGAACCCTCCATCACCACCAACAGCTCCCCTCACTCTGAACCACAGCCCTCTACCTCCACCTCCACCCCGACTGACACCAGGTCATCACAACGACCTGCAGTAACGCCCACCCCCACCCTCTCTACCACAGACTCACAAAGGGAGGCCACTACCAGCAGGCCTAGCAAAACATCTGGAGAGGTAAAGATAACCAGTGATGCTGACATTGTGATCCTAATAGACTCAAATGGGAAACGTGTTAAAGAGGACCAGCTTTTTCCTGCTCATAAAGTTAATAAATTCTGCTGCTCCAGGACTGATAATGCCCTCCAGCTGCTCACTGAGTCCACCTTGGGTCAACCTAGCCACATTATCATCCACACAGGTAGTAATGACCTGAGACTACAGCAGGGGAGGGTAGCAGAGTCTATGAAGAGAGTAGCACAGAGAGCTACACAGACCTTCCCCTCTTCCAAGATCATTATCTCCACCATCCTCCCATGAAGAGACTTCCATCCTGACACCATCCAGAGGATAAACGCTGATATCTCCCGTGAACAGTGCTGGAATGTAACGCAGTACAAATACTTCCTTTATGTACTTAAGTACATTTTTCACGTATCTGTACTTTACTTAAGTGAAAAATATAGAGCATACTTTTGACTTTTACTCCATTACATTTTGCAGCTATTATCTGTACTTTCTACTCCAGTACATTTCTAAAATGCACCTCGTTACATTTTATGATTGATCAGTCATCAAAATGCCTCGGAGCTTTAAACCAATCAGGTGCTGCTATCCCGGCCTCCAATGACAGCAGAGCGCGCATTTGGAAGCAGCAGTTGTGATTTGAACATTCAATATGGACCCAGAGACTGAGCCCCCTGAGTCCAGCCACCCTTGGCCCTATTTGAAGGAAATGTTTAAATATATAAGCTCCAGGAATCAACTGTCTGCCTCAAAGAAAACAACTACTGGCTTTCAAAAATTCACCTTCAAATCTAAAGAAACACATTGAGGTGAGCAGAGCTCTTGCTATGCTAAGTTATTTTCTCGGGCTTATACATGTTAGCCAAGGTTATATTAGTTTAGTTTACTGACATCATGTTATGAATGCTCTAATCTAGTGAAGTACATGTTAATAAACAGCAGTCACCAGAAAAGACAACGGTGCTTTCATTATTTAGCTAACTTCCATGGGAAGGTAAGGTGGTAAGTTAGGTTAGCTTGTCACACATGCTAGCTGGACGTCATTTACAATGTAATATAGGGTTTAGCTTTTCTAGGTTGTGAAATTAGTATTAATGGACAAGTTTGCACTTGCACATTGCCTAGATAGTGCAGGTCAAATTAGTCTGGTCTTTGCAGATAATTGAACATGTTCAGTGGAGTCTGGTTAAACTTTCTCTGGTTTAACAGAAACGATCTGACCCTTTAACAGCAGCTCTGTCTCTATATGAATCCTTCATAATGTTGTCACACACTTATGACAACAATCTGAACCTGTCGGTGGTAAAAACAAACACTTTAGTGAACGTAATATACCGCAGGCATAAGCTCTTTGTTTTACATTAGCCGTGTAGCGGTCACGATTACAAGGTTCATGTTTAATATGGATCGGTTCCAAGAGTGTTGGTGGGGGGGCTGTGAGTTTACAGACCAGCACTGTCCAGTCTGTTAATGTGAAACACTGCTGTGTATTTTCTTCTGAGCTCTTTAGCAGAGAAAGTTGTGGTCAGTCTGAGCCCACAACGTTAAACATCACTCCTCTCCTTCGTTGGTTTTCCAGACAGACTGAAAGCCACACCGCCATCTACTGTCTGTATCGGAGTATATAACACCAGAATTTAACCAGATTTGAAGATATAACCGTCTTCTTTATTGGTTCTGCCTAATGATATTAGAAAATGCAGATGTTACTACTAGTAATTCTTATACCTCTGCAGATGCCATTAGTAATACTTACCAGCAACAACTTCTGTTTATTGTAAAGGTTAGCGTACTTATGCTTACCCTCTGTGATACATTTCACAGAGGGTAAGCATACACACACACACACACACACACACACATATACACACACACACACACACACACGTACACACACACACACACACACACACGTACACACACATACACACACATATACACACACACACACACACACACACACACATATACACACGTACACACATACACACACACACACACACACATATACACACGTACACACATATACACACACATGTACACACACACACACACACACACACATATACACACGTACACACATATACACACACACACACACATATACACACACACACACACACATATACACACGTACACACATATACACACATATACACACACACACACACGTACACACATATACACACACACATATACACACACACACACACATACCCACACACACATATACACACACACATACACACACACACACATATACACACACACACACATATACACACACATATACACACACACACACACACACACACACACACACACACACGTACACACACATACACACACATATACACACACACGTACACACACATACACACACATACACACACACATACACACACACACACACGTACACACACATACACACACATATACACACACACGTACACACACATACACACACATACACACACACGTACACACATACACACACACACACACACACACGTACACACACATACACACACATATACACACACACACACATATACACACACACGTACACACATACACACACACACACACACGTACACACACATACACACACACATACACACACACACATATACACACACACGTACACACATACACACGTACACACACATATACACACGTACACAAATATACACACACACACACACACACATATACACACACATACACACACATATATACACACACACATACACACAGACACATATATTTATGTCCGTATGTATGTGTGTGTATATATATATTTTAATATCAAAACCATTATTAATTATGATTATTATGATTATTATTACCACTATTGCTGATATCCATCAGTTTAGTTCAGTTTTCTTTCTTTTGTGTATTTATTTATGTAATTTGCATTACAAAACATTGTTGACATTGTTGTTGTTTTCAAACTGTAAAGTTAACATAATGTTTTACTGTTTGGATGTTAAAACCTGTACCTGCCCCTGTTTGTACTACTTTGTACAATGTGCTTTGGCAACACTGTACTTTAATATGCTCATGCCAATAAAGCCTCACTGAACTGAAATGAACTGAGTTAAAGAGAAATTACACAAGTGACGTCACCACTGTCACAAGTCTAAATTACACAACACGTAGTTCCGACCAAGCAATCTGATTGGTCAACTGGACATTTAGAACGAGCTTGAATCAGCATGACAGCACACCTAGCCGTGCTCAAATGAAAAAAGCCTCATCACTAAAAATATCACTCCGCCATTCATTAGAACTACAGACCGTGACGTCACGCTAACAACATCAGTCACTTCCGGGTAGACGAGTGGTGGTTGATTTGAATTGCGGAGATATGTGAACTTTTTCTTCTGTTGTCATTTTCAGTCGTAACTGTAATGTTTGAAGATATATAGTTAAACACGGTGGTCCGACCTATCTGATGTTTCTGCTGGCTTTATTTTATGTACTGTGTTGCTTTGCTAGTGTCTGTGGTTTGTTTTTTTTTGTGGTGATCTGCAGTGAAAACCCGGAGCGGAGTTTGAGTTGTCTTTCTTTTCTGTTTGTGAAACTGGATTGAACTGAACTGATTAGGAGTTGTGGGGAAAACAAAACGGATCCTTTACCGAGTGGACTGAACTCTGAGAGACGAGTTACACTGACACATACTGAAAAACTCTTCATCGTTACCCTGCTCCCCCACACACAGCAAAACTCAGCCATTTTCCCTTCAGTTGAGAGTTTATCTCAGTTTCTACTCCGGCTTCCTCCATCAGCTGTGCTGGTGACACGGCGCTACTAGCTTAAATATATATGTGAAGTTTGCGGACGTAGTAGCTAAATCTGTCCATAGAAAAAATTATTTTTTCAACGGATATCTTAGTTACAACGAGATTGAACTAGCAAAGCAGTTTTGTGTTTATATGTGAGGTATTTATTCAGTTTGGGAAAAGCCACGATCTCTAGAAAGCATTAGCTCCAGTTGGCTGGTTGACTCACGACAGTGATGCGGTCAGGAACGAGGCGCCTGACCGCATCACTGAAGCACAACCTCTCTGTAATATTGATTAATTAATAATGCGATATATCATCATAAGCCAACACAACCAAGCTCAGAACAAATGAGCCTACAGAGCCATAAGTGAACAGCAAAGAGGAGGAGGATACTAATCCATTCTGTGACTTTATGACAACAACCTCAGTAGATAAGCATGGACACACTGACACTCGTCACCATCTATATCAATCGATCCAGCACAACAATATGACCAATTCATGGACCAGAACCACCAAGGCAGGATGATAAAATATGCTTTCACTCACCAGCTGACGGCTCAGAAAAGGGCAGCATGGCGGTTTTTCCTCCCGGCAAACTTCACCACGTTAAACCCGCGGTTAATTTTACCAGCAGTTTGAGTGATGACAGTATTCCGTGGCTGGTGGGCTCCGAGGCGCTTTAATTCCAGTTTCTCCTCCAAATAAAGAGTTTATACCCTGTGCTCGAGTATGAAATCCACTTCATTTGTTTCGAGTTAGCTGGCGTTAGCTGAGAAAGTCTCCCCTTTTTAGCCGACTGTAAATTGTAACTGTAAACAGCTCGCGCTGTAGCCGCACTGCAACGTCATTAAAACACTCTGAGCATGCGTATTCATATTTTCCCACATACAATACACATCACATTGTGAGAGAGGGGCTAGCCCCACATTCACGCCAGCCACTAGGCCCGCTGCGGACACGAAATCAGGAAAACGCAGTCTGAGGCAGCAAGGCAGGGAACAATTAAAAATGAACTAAAATCCTAACATATATTATATAATGCAATTTATGAATATGCTATCATCATAGATAATAAATTATAGCAGATAAAAATTTGAAAATTGATAACATCACTTGTTTGCGCAGTTCTTTCTGGCTGTGCCCCAATGACCAGTCGCCAGTGGCAACGTTGTATTGTATACAGCCACGCCAATAAAACCAATTTAATTGAATTGAGAGATAGAGACAGAGAGAAATAGATAGATAGATAGAGAAAGAGAGAGAGAGTAGTTGGCAGCAGGTGCATTTAAAGGCTAAATGACTGAGCAGCAAGATGGATGGTGGAAAAAAGAGGAAGGGTGGAGCTGAGAGGGAGAAAAAAAGAAAAGCACTTGCAGGAGATGCGGTTAAATGCTGCCAGGTTAGTCAGTAAATAAATGTGCTAGCTAGCTAACGTAGCTAATGTTACCGATGTCCCAGATAGCAACTGACTCTGGACCGGATCCGCCTCCAAACCGGCAGATCCGTGTTACAGTCTCACCGGTTTTACGTCCCCGTGCCAGATACGGACCGCATACAGGCTGACGAGTGGGTGTGTCAGTTAGACTCGCAATCAGTCAGCAGAGTCAAAGTAGTTACGGGCCAGAACCGTGGAAACGAGCGCGCGATTTTTTTTTCTTTTTCCTTTTGTTCAGTCGTATCAGACCGGACCAAGGAGAAGCAGGAGACCGTTGGCGGCTTTTCTTCCAGCCTTGGAAAATTATTTATAACGGTAAGGCGAATAATGTTGTGGCAAAACAGTATTTAAAGTGGTTTTATGCTTCTTAATATAATTTCAGAAGGTTTTGACTTCCTATTTAAGCTTGCTAATAATATTATATCGGCAACGGCTAGCTTTTTAGCCGGGCTAGCTTACTTAACTAGCTAAGTTAGTTAGAATTAATAATGAATAAACAACTCTGTGTTTGTTATTAGTGATGTTACAACCAATGTTGCCCACAACTTGCTTTTCATCCGCATCTTACTGTCTGTTAACGTTACGTTAGCTGCTCATAGGAATGTAGCCAGTAGCATATAGGCTAACGGCTAACCTTAAGGCTAACTGCTAACATTAGTTTGAAACAGCACCATTTGACAGCACAACCGGTCTTTATTTCAGGTTCAGGTTCCCCCAGAGTGCCGCGGATCAGTAGGGTAAGTTTTTTTGTTTGTTTGTTTGTTTTCCTGCTTTGAATTCCCCATCATTACAGTAATTTTCAAATCCAGGCTATAAGTTAGTTAAAGTTTTGCAGTCTTATTGGATAAGTAACGTAAAAAAGTAAAAAAAATTTAAATTAACTGTAATTCATTGTCTGATCGCTGTGTAATAAGTTGTGTAATGCGCTGCAATATGTATTACCATTGAAAAGCATATTGTATTTGGTTGTTCATTTAGTTGTTGTGACTAGCTAAGAGAGAGGTTTACTCACCTCTGTACTTGTAACGTTAGTCGGTTTGTTTGTGGTGTTGTGTTGAATTGCTCTGGCACAGACTGAACAAAAATTGAACTTCATAGCCACTGGTTTCATAGCAGGAAATTCTGTAATTAACTGTTGACATCCCTAGCTGTTGCATAATCTGTTTATCACTTAATTGACCCATTGGACACTTTTTTCACCCCTTTAAAACAGCTATAAAAACAGTGGGTTATTAGAATGGCTAAGTGGAAAATGGAGAATTTCGGTCGCTGACAGCTTATTTGTCTTACAAGGTGATGGACATTCTCTCTCAACAGGGGCTGTAAGGAAGAACCAAGCTGCTAGCAGTGCTCCAGACAGTGAGATCGACTCATACGCTATCAGATGGTTTAACTTGGCATCTGACCGGGGAGGTGGCCGCAAAGACCGTGCCAAGGCTAAAGAGGCATTAACCATGGTAAATTTGAGATAAAGCATTGTGTTAGTCTTTTGCAGCAGCACTTATGTTTTGTGTTTTAAACTTCACAATTGGTTGTTTATAGGCATCACAACATTCTGCCGAGCAGCAGTGGCTGACTTCATAAAGGTACTGTATATTTTACATATATTTTGCATTCATGATTACTGTGGCAGCCGTACTAAACACCGATACTGAGTGTCAGTGGTTTTCTTTTTAGCACCGTTAACATACAAACATTTTAAGTAATGACAGTACACATAGCCTTTTGTTTTTCCTACAGCACACACTTTATTTTTTGACAGTTTGCTAATTTGTATGCACACATTTTGGTTAACATTCTGTCATTTCTTGCTTGCTTTAAATTATGTTGTAACTTTTTGTTTTTCATGGATCCAGCAAAAGAAGTGGCATGAGGAAGTGGAAGTGACAGCAGGCAGTGGGAGAGGTCATATGGGTGGGGATATGTTTGGGATTCAGTTAAATTTTAAGTTTTGTTGTTTTTTTTTGTTTGTTTTTTTTGGGGGGGTAGGGGTCACAGTTAGTTAGGTTGTGAATAATGTTGGTATTGTTGTTGCTATTAAGGTTGTTAGTTAATTGTTTATTCCTGCCAACCCGGTTGAGTTCATTATGCTGTTTTACTTTTCTCTAGTGATCTTTGTATTTTGAATTTGAATTTTAAGATTAAATTAAATTGTAAATAAATAACAATGTTTTATGCTACACACCTGGTGTTCTTGAGCCTTACTGCTTGGTCCCTGACAATTACATTAGTTCTTCCCAGTGTGCTTTGGTGTGTCAAAGGTCAGTTTTTATACTTCTGTTACACTCTAAATTACGGGTTTAAAAGGACTTTGTCTCTTCTTTATATGCCATATGCTATTGTCATATGACATAATTACACTATTTTATATTTACTCAGTTTACACTCAACATGCACAGGTAAACCCAAGTGATGTCATGTCATGCTTCATTCACTTTTTTCTGGAGTTAATCCACCGTGAGTAGAGTACACTTCATTACAGATTTTGACTGAGTGTACAGTGAACGATCAACAAAGCAGCGTCTCCTGTCGTAACTTATGATTTCTGTTTTTTTTTTTTTTTTTTTTTTAAACAACCAGTTATGATGATGCAACTATAGTATATAGAAATTTATATCCAGAGATACTTTTTTTTAGTTTGATTTTAGTTATGGAAAAGATAAAGGTTATTCCAGAACTAATTCAGATACAGCAAATATTTGAACAAAATGGCTAGAAAGTGATCCGATCTGGAGCTGGCCGAGTGCCGGCCCAGATAAGAAAGGACGCCGGCCCGGGTCCATTTTACAGATCTGGCCCAGAACTTATGGAAGCTCTGGGCCGGATCCAGTACAGAACTGAACCGGATCTGGCCCACCTTCGCACAAATGACTACAAAATAATCTCATCCGTTCTGGAGCTGGCCCGGTGCCTGCCCAGAAGTGAAAAAACGGATCCGCGCCGTTATTGGCCCGTTGTGCCAAAGGACACCGGCCCGGGTCCGTTTTACAGATCTGGCCCACAACTTATGGAGGCTCTGGGCCGGATCTGGGCCATATCATTTTTGCTATCTGGGGTGTCATCGTCCCTTGTTAATGTTAAAGCAGCAAACAAACTGGACAATCAGCAATAAAAGTGGTAGTTCCCTTTCTAATTTCCTCAAAAACATTGATGGCATAATTGGCATATCTAGTCAAGTTAATGTGGTCAATATTATTTGAATATTAATGCATTATGGTGAAAATTTCAGTCAGTGAGTTCATGCTTTGAGCTCATAATTTGAAATTACTAAGACAACACAACGTCTTCTGTCACTATTCAGGCTACTGTAATTTGTTGAAACTTAAAGATCTGTGTTATTTAATGTTTGTGTTGGTTAAAGGGCTATTTTAACCATTGATGGGTAACTGTTAGTGTCTATCAGTAAACTGAGGAGGGTATTGTGCTCTTGCTCTGTTCTTTGAATAGGTGGAGAGAGAGTTGTTAACTGTATTATATTGGTACATTAAAAGATATGCTGTGCTGTGCTCTTGCTTTTTTTTCTTTTTGAAGGTGGAGAGAGAAGCATTGGTGCCACAGTAGTACAGAAGCCCACTACTTCAGAGCAACCTGCAGGTACAAGACATTTTCTATTTTGTTAGTATATTGGTTGTTTATTTAGTTATTTATTATTTAATAAATATTGGTTAAAAATTAGTCCTTCTGTCGTAAGATATGCACCTTTGGTTCTATTTGAGGTTCATAACAATACATTGTACTAACCAGTTGTTGGCTCATTAGTTTGTTATTCACATGCACTAAAATTCACCAGAATGCAGGAAATCAAGTCTTTGTAACTAATATTTTCCTAGTGGGGACCCTCAGACCCCCCACTTAAAAAGTGACTTGACTGGGGCTATATTTCACGCTTTATTTCCCAGCCTGAATGATTTTCCCAGTCCGGCCCTGCTGCATACCCTGTACTTACCCTGTTATTACATGTAACAAGGGGGGAACTATCAGTGCTTTAGATGACAGCCTGCACACCCTGTAATTACCCTGTAACTAAATGTAACAAGGGGGGAACAACCAACATAACTTACTCTGTAACTACAGAGGACAATATGAAAACAGCTTTACTTGCCTCAGAACATGGCAGAACAAACTAAATTAACTACACAGTTTGCAATCAGGAGAGTATATGAACCATACATATGTGTTCTGATTCATACCTCATGTTTTATCTTTAGCTATATTTATATTAGCTGTAGTTATATATTTATTTCGTGGGATGAAAGGAGACCATGCACAGAGCTGAAGAAAGGATAAGCTTGCACCTTGAGGACTCCAAATGCTGGACGAAAACAACTGCCAGGGAGAAAACTTTCAACATTTTAATGACTTCAACATGTGTTTACACACAAGTGAGTGACATCTTTGGTGGGTGAATTCTGTCCGCCAATGGTAGGCGGAGCCAAGATGCCATAAACGAGCGTCAAGTGATGAAGTTTGCTGGTGAGGTGAATGACAGCTGAGACAGTCTTCAGAGGCCGACAGCATCCATGAAAATACACTGTCCCCTGGACCTTTGTTCTGAAGTAAACCCACAAATTCACCCTGTAGTTATTTTAAGTATCCCAAAATGAAAAAGGAGCAATGTGTTTTGGCTGTTTTATTGGTAATAAGGTCATTTTGAAATAAAATCACATCAGATTTATTAAGTGCTGAAGAAGTCATCACTCCATCTTCCCTGAATGTCCAGATTTTTGTTCAGTTTTATGGTCATACTGTACCCTGTAATAACATAACAGGTACCTAGTAGTTAAATAATAACGAGTATTAATTCTCTCTAAATTCTTCCCAAATTTCCAGATTATTGCTCAGTACGTCGCACACACTCTGTAATAATAGAATAGGTACCCGGTAATTCAAGAACAACAAGAATGCAGCAGAGATCATATAATGTGCTGTAGGTAGTTTGCTTGTTGAAGTTACAGTGAGCTGTCTAGACTCACTAATTCATTTGGAATTGATCCTGTCTTTAATTGAGTGAATGTTCAGTCACCTGTTGATGTTGTGTGATTAGTGAATGAGTGTGCAGGAGGTGTGGCTGCTTGCTTATGAAAATTTCTTCAGTTGATTTTTAAGCTGAGTCGTATATTGAGTAATAAGCTTAAAGTAACTAGAATAACAAGTGTTAACATGTCAGCTTTGTAGATTATGTTTTGTATGTCCTGCATATAAATAAGAGTGTGTAAGTCATGTATTTGATACATGCATTAATAATTTCTGATGTGAACCTACACTTTTAGATCTGTGAATGTTTTTAGTGTTCATTCTCTCTAGTATTCAGCACTGATCTGTTCCTGCATCACATTATAAGCTTTGTGGTACTTTATATATTTCTGTATACTCAGAAAATACACAGGAAACACGTGTAAATCATGTGATATGTTGTCTGTTTTTGATGAGAACATAAATCTCTTGTCACAATAGAACAATACTATAAATTTGAATTTCACTTTGTGGGTAAAATGACACATTCAGAACCACTCCATGGCTAAAATGAGCACTTCTTTGTTTAGAAACAATATGTATATGCTAAATGTCTTTAAAGAAGCATCCTTTTCACAACTCAGGGGTTTTTCTTTTTGAAAGCAAATTGTTTTATTGCCATATAAAATTGCCCCCCACCCCTCTGATTTCATTGGGTGGGGGGCAATGATATAGTATGATGCAGTTTGTTGTAAGATTCCATGTTCCTCCTGTCCTCTGCATTTTTTGAGTCACCAGCCACCAGTGATAAATATATATTGGTAGCTACTGTACTGGTACATCGTTAGTACAAAAGATTACACAGCTATGGAGTAATTACACTGTACGTTGGGGGCTGTAATCTAAAGCATTTCCCTCTTTCTTTTCAGACTCAGCAGTTTGTAGTCTGGACAGATTCCAGGACTGTTTAAACTGATTCACACTAACAAACCTGTCCACCTGTCTGTCCATACCTGAGAGTGTCCAGTCTCCAGTGTGGATCCTCCAGTCCAGCAAACAGCAGCTTCTCTCCTGAAGCTCCTGGATGATTGTACCTCAGATCAAGCTCTGTCAGATGGGAGGGGTTGGAGCTCAGAGCTGAGACCAGAGAAGCACAGCCTTCCTCTGTGATCAGACATCCTGACAGACTGCAGACACAAAATGACACACGTCACATGATCTGAGATCATGTGTTTATTACTGTCATCACCAATGTGTTTCTGTGATCTTTAGAGTTAAACTTAACACTTTCAGTCACTACTTTTCGATTCAAATGGCTAACCACTGTAACACTTTTATTGTGAAGTTGTTCCAGCTTCCTGTAACCTTAGTGAACATGATGTTAGGGACTGCTACCTTGTCACTGCATAAAAATAGGTCTAAATAAAAGAATAGTGAAAGAAGAAACAACCACAGTGAGCTGACTAGATGAAGAGCTGCAGGTGACAGATGCTCACAGTTGAATACAGGACAATCCCAACTAATATGGCATATAAGGACTGAATGTTGTGGAAAAACAGTAAGGAAATATTTCTGACTCTATTCGGTTTCAGGAATCATCCAGAGTTTGAAGTTTGTTTGAAACAAAACATGAATTAATTGGTGGTTAACCACAGCTAGGATGCACTGTTATATCACCATGGTGAGTAAAAATCACTATCATTCCAGCACAGATAATGTTCTGAAATTAAAAGAAACTATAACTATTAAAAGTCTGCTCACTGAATAACTGTCTCTATGTGTTTTACTTTAGGCCAGTTACACAGTTCTTCATTCAGTTTTTGGATCTTAAAACTCCTCTCTGGTATTTCAGGTTCCAACAGCAGAGACAGAACAAAACTAATAAAAATATATAAAAAGAAAGTTATTCACAAACTATAAACACATAACTGGTCTGAAAATAACTTGAATAGAGAAAAGCCCAGGTTTTTATCTCCTCATATACATTACAGTTTAAATGGTGATCAGTTGAACAGTTAAATCCTGACCTGAGAGTTTTCAGTGTACAGTGTGGACTCTCCAGTCCGGCAGACAGTAGCTTCACTCCTGAATCCTGAAAGTTGTTGTTACTCATATCAAGCTCTCTCAGACTACAGGACTGGGAGCTGAGAACTGAGGACAGAGCTGCACAGCTTCTCTCTGAGAGGTTACAGTCAGTCAGTCTGAAGAGACAATAATAAACAAGAAGACAAATAACATTTGTGTTGAAATAGGTCTAAACTCTGATGATATGTAATCTTTTCAAAGAACTGGCTATGATCTTTGGTGATCTGTTTTAAACCAGCCAGAGATGTGACAGTTAATAATCAATTAATCAGGATAAAAAGTAATTCAGTAACATAAATCACATGGTATCAAAACATGACAAGCTTCTTCATGTTAATCAAAGATGTTTTGTTTGTGCTGGACAGTACATGAAGCTGAAGTAGAGAAACATATGTCAGATTTTCTACACAGTAATATTTAAAATCTTGATGAAGAGGAGATTCAGAAATACTGACATGACAGACGTTGAATAAACTGTATGGTATTTATAGTTATCAGTTGAGACAAACATGATCTGACCTGAGAGTTTCCAGTGTACAGTGTGGACTCGCCAATCCAGCAGATAGTAGCTTCACTCCTGAATCCTCAAAGTTGTTGTTACTCAAGTCCAACTCTCTCAGACTACAGGACTGGGAGCTGAGAACTGAGGACAGAGCTGCACAGCCTCTCTCTGAAAGGTTACAGCCACTCAGTCTGAAGAGACAACAATAAACAATTGGAAAAAATATTTAATGAAACATTTATATTTCTCTCCTCTTTGAATATCTTTTCAATAAATGAATCAATAAATAACTGTCTGTGTACTTACAGAGCTTTGTTGGAGGCTTTCACCACTGGCATCAGCCTCAGAAGAGCATCCTCTGAAGCAGTGTATTTCCTCAGGTCAAACACATCCAGATCTTTTTCTGATGACAGTAAGATGAAGGCCAGAGCTGACCACTGAGCAGGAGACAGTTTATCTGTGGAGAGACTTCCTGAACTCAGATACTGTTGGATCTCCTCCACTGGAGAACGATCATTCAGTTCATTCAGACAGTGGAACAGATTGATGCTTCTCTCTGCAGACAGATCCTCACTGATCTTCATCTTGATGTACTCGACTGTTTCCTGATTGGTCTGTGAGTTACTTCCTGTCTGTTTCAGCAGACCTTGGAGGATATTCTGATTGTTCTGCAATGAAAAACCCAGGAGGAAGCGGAGGAACAAGTCCAGGTGTCCATTTGGACTCTGCAAGGCCTCGTCCACAGCACTCTGGTAGAAGTGTGTCTCTGCAGATTTGTCTTTTCTTGTTTCAGACTTCTGGGATGTTGTTTGTGCTTCTGCCAGCAGATTGACTCCAGAGTTGATGAATGTCAGATGGACATGAAGAGCAGCCAGAAACTCCTGAACACTCAGATGGATGAAGCAGAACACCTTGTCCTGGTACAGCCCTCTCTCCTCTTTAAAGATCTGTGTGAACATTCCTGAGTACACTGAGGCTGCTTTGATATCAATGCCACAATCTGTCAGGTCTGATTCATAGAAGATCAGGTTGCCTTTCTGCAGCTGCTCAAAAGCCAGTTTTCCCAGAGACTCAATCATCTCCCTGCTCTTTGGACTCCACTGTGGATCTGTCTCACGTCCTCCATCGTACTTGACCTTCTTCAGTTTGGACTGAACCACCAGGAAGTGGATGTACATCTCAGTCAGGGTCTTGGGTAGCTCTCCTCCCCCTATGCTTTTCAACACATCCTCCAAAACTGTAGCAGTGATCCAGCAGAAGACTGGGATGTGGCACATGATGTGGAGGCTTTGTGATCTCTTGATGTAGGAGACAATGCTGCTGGCCCTCTCCTCATCTCTGAATTTCTTCCTGAAGTACTCCTCCTTCTGTGGGTCAGTGAACCCTCTGACCTCTGTCACCATGTCAACACACTCAGGAGGGATCTGATTGGCTGCTGCAGGTCGTGTGGTTATCCAGAGGCGAGCAGAGGGAAGCAGTTTCCCCCTGATGAGGTTTGTCAGCAGCACATCTACTGAGGTGGACACTGTGACATCAGTCAGGATCTCATTGTTGTGGAAGTCCAGCGGAAGTCGACACTCATCCAGACCATCAAAGATGAACACAACCTGGAACTCTTCAAACCTGCAGATTCCTGCTTCTTTGGTTTCAGTAAAGAAGTGATGAACAAGTTCCACCAAGCTGTACTTTTTCTCTTTCAGCACATTCAGCTCTCTGAAAGTGAATGGAAATGTGAAGTGTATGTCCTGGTTGGCTTTGTCTTCAGCCCAGTCCAGAGTGAATTTCTGTGTTAAGACTGTTTTCCCAATGCCAGCCACTCCCTTTGTCATCACTGTTCTGATTGGTTCATCTCTCCCAGGTAAGGCTTTAAAGATGTCTTCTTGTCTAATGGTTGTTTCTGGTCTGTCTGTTTCCTGGATGTTGTTTCAATCTGTATGACCTCATGTTCATCATTGACATCTGCAGTCCCTCCCTCTGTGATGTAGAGCTCTGTGTAGATCTGATTCAGAAGGGTTGGGTTTCCTGCTTTAGCAATCCCCTCAAACACACACTGGAACTTCTTCTTCAAGTTAGACTTGAGTTTATGATTAAACATATCAGGAGATTCTGTATGAACAAACAGGAAACAGAATCAATGAATAAATTAGTATTAGTAAATATTTCAAAAGACTATAAAAATATTTTCCTCCATCATTAATGTCTCATTTAGTCAGCATGTTAAATTTTTATATAAATCCTCTTACTGTTCTGCAGACGGTCAGCCAGCTCCTCCTGCTTCATTCTCCTCAGGAAGTGCAGTGTGATCTTCTGAAATGCCTCTCTGCTGCTCCTCCTCTGCTCTTCCTCCTCACTGTCCAACACCTCCTCACCCTCCCTCTGATTCTCTAAGCATTCTGGGTAATCTGAACTCAGAACCTTCTGCATCTTCTTCAGCTCGTTCTTCACAAAAATGACGATGTTCTCCTCCAGCAGCTGGAACAGAATACTATATGAATGACACAATCAAACTGAAATCATGAAGCAAATATCAGATCCATGTAGAACAGACTGCCAATCCACTGGTCTACAAAGTGCAGCATGGAGATGGTTGTGAACAGAATAGATGTAAAATTAGTTGTTGTACATGTACAGACCATAAATATGGAGTCCAGGTGTGTTTGATGCTGCTGGGCAGATTGACCACTGGGAACCTCTGAGCTCTCCTGGTCCACTCTGTGGAGGAATCATGAAGAATGAGCTCACATTATGTCTGTCCACACAGAGACAAACACAAGCTAAAGGTCCATCAAGTGATATTTGGATGTGAACAGAGAATCAGATGACTCCCTGTAGTGATAAAGCTTTACTAGTCCTGCTGATCCCACTGAGAATCAACAGCTCAGTCTGTTTGTAGCTTTCAGCTCAGTGTTTTGCTTCATCAGTCAGTTTGGTTTAGTCCCAACAGCTCTGAACAACAACCCTCCATACAGCTCTCCCTCCCTCACTGTACACCGCTGAAGTGCCCTGAAGCAAGGCAGCTACACCCTCCAGCTGCTCCAATGGAAGTGTTCAGTGTCTGCTTGTATCAGACGGGTTGAACTGGGCAGCTCCCAGTATGAAAATGACATTCAAGTGTGTGTAAATGAGAAAGTAGGCAGGAGTCATGTCTGAGGTTTTTGAATGTCTTGTGTTTGAGCAGGTTGAGGAGTATTTAGTCAGACACAGTTTGTTGTATGAGCTTCAGTCTGGTTTTACAGCAGCAGACTCTACTGACATCTGTCTTATTCATTTGTTTGATTTTATTAGTCAAAACCTTGATGAAGGAAATTATGCTGACTTGCAGAAAGCTTTTGACACAGTGAATCGTTCTGTAATGTTGTCAAAGTTACAGTGCATGGCGTTTGGACATACTGCTGTAAAATGGTTTATTTCTTACATGACAGGAAGAACTCAAGTCTGTGATGTTGAAGTGGTTCTATCAGAACCTCAGGATATTACATGTCTGGTGCTGCATGGTTCTATTTTAAGGCCTATTTCTTATGTATATAAATGATACGACAGCTGCTGTGACATGCAAGCTGCTGCTGTATGCTGATGATTCTGCATTACTGGTATCTGGGAATGATGTCAGTGAAATTCACAACTCTTAGTAATTTATCAGAAAGTGTGAGAGAGTGGCTCATAGATAACAAGCTTTCAATACATTTGGGTAAAACCCAGTCAATCCTGTTTGGAACAAAGACGTCAAGAACAAATACACTGAAAATCTTTTGTAATGGAACTGAAATTTTATTATATTATGTCTAATACTTAGGAATAATATTGGGCCAGTCACTGTCCCGTGAATCTGTTGTTGATAAAATATTATCTAAGAGTGGCAGCAAACTTAAGTTCCTGTTTCACAGACTAAGGCTCTTTTTAACTTTTCTGTTAAGAAACTTCTCATGTCCTCATTGGTACAGCGTCAGTTTGATTCTGCCTGTTCTGATTGGTTCAGTGGTTTGACATCTACATTTAGGAACAAACTGCAGGTGATGCAAAATAATATTATTCAGTATTTATTAAATGTATCCTCTTTAACTCATGTTGGTGATGAATTCAGAAGTGTAGGACTGCTGCCAGTACAGCTCAGAGTAGAACAACAGAAGCTGCATCATATGTTCAACATCATCAGTGGGTTTGCTCCTCAATACTTCACAGATAACAATGGAACATACTCAGCATGGCTATAACACCAGGGCCAGTGTGTGTTCATATAAAGTCCCTCCAGTGAATAATGTAGCCAGAAGTTCCTTTTTTAAGCTGCTGCCGTGTTGTGGAACAGCCTCCTGTTACACATCCAGCTGTTAAAAATGAGAGGAGCTTATAGAAGTCAGGTCAGGACTTATTTATGGAACATGGTCACAGGTTTATAATGAAATCTGCAATTCCATTTTTACGTCAGCCATCAAATCGTCTTTGTTGTACTTTGTATTTTGATGTGGGCGTTTATTTTATTTAATTTGTGGTGATTCAGTTTTATGTTGTATGTCTTGTGTTTTGTCTTTTAACATCTTGGGACCATGTTGGAAATAAATGTTTTCACTTTAACATGTTTTTTATGTCTGTAATGTATAAATAAATCATATTATGTCACTTCACATATGAACAACTGAGTGCAACACCATGAATGTCTTCCAGGAGAGACTGTCTGAACATGTGATCTGTTATCTCCATATTTAAATGATTATCACGTCTCCTCCCTCTCTATGACGGCCGGCTTTTCACTGATGTGGTCGGACAACACGTCACACAAACCAGTTCTTTTCTAGAATAACCCGACATTTACTGTCAGTTACAGCTTACATCTGATCAGCAGATGGATGTCCTTCTTTAAAATGAATCAAATGTCCCTTTGACCGGTCGCTCTTTAAGGACAGACAGCTGGGTTCAGGTCCAGGAGAGTCTGGTCTCTGCTGCTGGATCCTGAAACAACAACAGCTCTGATAAATGTGCATGTTGGATAGAAATGAAAAGTCTGTTCAGTCTTTGCAGCTTTACATTCTGACCTTCCATCAGCAGGTTGTCCAGATTTAAAATGTATATCTTTATCCATGGACCAGTCACTCTTCATGGAAACACAGCTGGGTCCAGGTCCAGGTCCAGGTCCAGGTCCAGGTCCAGGTCCAGGTCCAGCAGAGTCTGGTCTGTGCTGCTTCTTTGTTCTTCAACACAACACACACAGAGCTCTGAGTGTGAATAATGATGGTGGAGTGATGTGAGTGGAGAACAGTGATGGACAGTTAGAGATCCTCATCTCACCTCTGAGCTTTGGTCTGGCTGTCATGTTCCCCACACAGAAAGCTTTTAGAGGGAGGGACTCCCTCCTCTCTGTCCTCACACTGATCCATAGCAGAGAAACACCTTCACACAAACACAACAACAAGCTCATTCATTACAACAAGCTGCACATCACACCAGCACTGCAGTTACAACGGCGTCATTCTTGATTCAACCACCAGATGGCAGCAAAGTAAGACATTATTCTTCATTTCCACTGAGGTTTAATGTTTAATGTTTTACTTTCAGAAGGTTCCAGTTCTCTGTTGGCTTTTCATTTACCACTATAGAACACATTTAATGGAGATGAGCTGCTGGTGGAGTCAGCTGTGTGGCAGAAGAAATAAAAATACTCACCAGGTGAATTCAGATCCACATCCAGTCACAGAGTCTTTGTAGCTTCACCTGCAGAGGAAACACAGAGAGAGAAACTGCTGCTGATTCTCCTTCATCAGTCCTTCATCATCAGTCTGAGGACTCTGGTTTTCTATGGAGTCATTTGTACTTCTTGCTGTTTTAATTAGAGATTGTACTGAATGACACTTTTAACTTATTTACTTTGAATTTATACTTTTACAAATTGTAAGGATTGAAGGACAGACATTTCCATGATTAATGGTTAAATTTATGGAGTATTGAACATTGATGTTGCACATTACCATCATCATCTACAGTAAAGATTAAAACAGGCAGAATAAGAGAGTACAAACTGTCTGACTCAATAATGTGACATTGATTTTATATTGATATAGTATAAAGATACTGAATGAAGGTTTGGCAGCAACATAAACTTTAGTTTCTATTGCTGCAGCTCTTAGCTTGGTTAAAATACTGAATATCATCAATGAAAAGATGTTTTCAACAGTTTGTCTGTGATATAGTTTAGAAAGATTTCAGAGTTTATTATTTTATGACTTTTTATTACCTGTTAATCACTAACCATACCACCTGTGAAACAAAGTCTCCCTCACTGCCAGCATGATACTGGTTATTAAAACATGCACCAGTATAAAGGTGACTGAATGGGGCGACCCTTCATACTGACACTAAACTTCTCTGACAATGAATAAAATGTTTTACACAAACAAACTCAAGACTGTTTGAAACCGTTTGAGTTCATTTGATGTCAAACTGTCAGAACATAATCACATGACTGTGTTTAAGTGCAGTTAGTGACGTGTTGAAAGCTGATAAAATGTGTATCTGTCAGGTTGGTGAGCTGTTGTTGACTTGCTAGCTAGTGACAGTGTTCCTAATATAACTGCAGCACATTTTACTGTTTGATGAACAATAAATTCACTGCAGAACATCTATTAAAACATGGTTTACTTTTACTGCTCAACATTAAGCACAACTAAACAGCATATTATTAATAATCTATTTCATTCATTTATGAAAAGCAGCATCATCATACATTGAGCCTTTAACACTCAGTGTCAGCTGTGTATTTATTTGAGTCTAATTTATTATTATTGATGCACATATTACATGTTATATGCAGGTAATTTTTCAGAGTAACAACAGACAGTGAAAGGTTGACTGTTGGAATTAGTGTTAAAATAGTGCAGACGTGGAACAATGTGTGGCACAGGGGTAACATTCATTAAGACCTGCATTATTGTCTCTGATGCTGTGAAATACACCCAGTGATGGAGGAAACTCAACTGCAGTCAAATACAACAGTTGTTGAAACAAGTAGATTGAAGGTCATTTGTGAGGTTAGTGATGTCACTATTCTTCAACCTTTACTGGAAGTGTGTTGTGTAACTAAACACTTAGTGAGGACAATAGTCCAAGTGCTGCTGGCTTGTTTAACAACTGTACTGGATTGTCTTATATTGTCCAGGTGTTTGTAATATGTTTCTCTCCTCTATATATGAAAATGAGGTCGACTAAATATTGGAAACATCTTTCAAAATGATTAAGTCCAAAACAACCACAGAACCAATGAACCTCAACAAAACGTAACACTTATTGCATCACTGTTGTATTATTCAGGTGTTTCTATTTTTCTGGTCACTTAGTGTGTCAACAGGCTGAATTTTGACTAATGAAGCTTTTCCAGAGTTTCCTCTGATGTTTCTGTTGTCTAAACAGCATCTTGTTAGCAAAGCTAATTAGAGTCAAAGAGGATTAACAAGGTTTCAAACCTTCCACCAGTATTCAACAAAGCAACATAATAAATCACTACTAGCACCATCTCTACTGGTGTCACATCATTTTAACCCCCGCTGACACAAACATGATGAAACCTGTTGCTTACGTTACCTTTAGATGCTGAAAATCATTTTCATCAAGCTGATGAGTGAAGGTGAAATTAATCAGCAGCTTCAACCAGGAAACCAAACGTAGGAAGAACAAACATGTAACTCACAGCAGGAAGATTTCAAATGTCAGTTGCTTCACAAACAGTCTCAACTCTGAATTCATCTTTAACCAGAAGTGACTTTAAAGAAATATGATCCCAGCACAGCGCTGACCTTTGGAATAAAGAACCTGGAACAGCTAAAGTCAAACATTGACAGACTGTATAAATCCTCATCACATAGATTTAGTCTTCTAGCCAAACTCAGGGCAGAACAGTCTGCAGAGCCTCACTGAGCTTCTTGCTGTGAGTGAACTGTAATAACTGAAGGAGACTCAGATGAGCCTTTCGCTGGTTGCAGTCAGAGGACAGTTTAGAGAGACGTTGGTTAGAACATCAACCTGAGACTGTAAAGGTGGGGGGGCTTTGATGGTGCTGGACTCATCCTGAGCACGGCCGCTTTGCTCCCAATGATTTCACTGTATAAACTTGGAATCTGTGTGTAACAGGTCACCTGTTTTCTGTACAGAAAAGCCTTTAAGTTAATAATTCTATCGTAAGATCTCAACACACATCAGGAAGTTTAAATAGTTGATGAAGTTACCGCTGTCTCCCAGTCTGGAGACACAGGTATGGATGCTGCTGCTGTGTGACAGCCACAGCTGTTCATTAAAGTCAGAGGAAAGGAGCTACATTACACATCTATCAGCGTCACACAGAGTCTGAAAGCTCCGGACAGATTTAACCCCTTCCTCCACCGCTGCCACACACACTCTGTATGTTGTAGATTAAGATATTTTTACCTGTTTTTACTTCTATGTTTGTACTTTTTATGGACTGTAACTCTATTTTTACTCAGCATGTGACCCACATGTGTTCTCTGTGTTTCTTCTTCTTGTAAATAGCAAATAAAGTTATTTGAACTTGAAGCTGTCACTAATACAGACAGAGCAGCTTGTTGTTTTTCTCCACAAAGAAGACAAATGTTGGAAGTTATTGATCTGTGAACACTGACTCAGTACTGTCAGCTGTTATTGGACACTTTGAACAGTGTCACTAAAATGGAGGAAAACTTCCACCGTGTTGATTTGTGTTGACTGTTAGTAGAGTTCTGAACTACAGATTTCTGCTGTTTCTACTGGAACTAAACTAACAAGATGAACAAAGAGTCATTCAAGAGTCAAACAGTGAAAACTGTCACAATACAAACACAATAAAGTTACAATAAATACCTTTAGACGGAGAAAAGAAGCTGCGACACGAGGAGAACAGAATGAGGAAGTAAACTTCAACAGGAAATAACCACAGAGACAGGATGTGGTTTCACTAACAGATCAAAGGCTGTTTTTAATGTTTCTACATCATAAAAATATCAACAGTTATAGATAATTTAGTGCTGATGTTTTTAAATGTTCCATCATGTGAGTTCTGAGTAGTTTGCTGTTATTTCCTTATTTTAAAACATTTTAACTCATTTACAGTTTATGAAAATTACTTTTTCTGTGAAAGTGAGCAAACGTCAGTTTTATTCAGAAAGTGTCTGAACCTTCAAACAGCACGAAGAAGAAATGAGGACAGAAGAGGAAAATGTGTGAAAGTCAGGTTGGTCCTCACTAAACTTAAAACTCATCTTTGTGCCTTAACCTTCAATTAGTTTCCTTTAATTGAGTCCTTCATGAGCTTGTACTGTGCGGCAGGTCGGTTTCTGTCTCAGTGAATTTACTAAGTGTCATCCTGCTGATCAGATTATTGATTATTGTAACTGTCCTGATAAACATTGCATCTCTCTAAGCTTCTGTTTGTTCCACAAACTCATGAGCGTCCAAGCTGTGAGCTCCTCTCTCTTCTCTCCTCCTGTCCTCTCACCACGTCTCTAAACCATCTCTTGCTGGACCAGAACCCATCCTGGACCTGCTCTGCTTCCCTGCTGTCGCTGCCATTTCTTGAGGTTTTGGATCTGGTTCTCCATCCTGCAGGAGTTCAGCCTCACCGCGTGCCTCTCTCTCTGAGTGATGTTTTTATCCTTCTCTCTCCTGTGTGAATAATGTCTTTTCTTGTCTCTTCTCTCGTGTATGTGATGGTGTAATGTGAGTCTCCTCTGTGCGCATGTGTAGTCTGTCTTCCTGCCAGGTCTCCATGGTGATGACGGTCGTGTGGTTCAGGTCCTATTCTGCTCTGGTGGCACCTGGAAGCTGCTCTTCATCCTCTTCGTATATCACATTCTTCATATATATTATAAATCCAATATAATTTTGTTATCCTGTTCCATTCTGTATTCTGTAATTTGTATTTCTGGTTCTGTTCTGTTCACACAACATCTAATGTATGTCTGTCCGTCCTGTTGCTCTTCCTGAAGTTTCTTCCAGTTTTTCCCCATTAAATGTTTTTAGGGAGTTTTTCCTTAAATGAGGGTCTAAGGACAGGATGTTGTGTTGCTGTACAGACTGTAAAGCCTCCTGAGGCTAATTTGTGATATTGGGTGATATAAATAAAACTGATTTGACTCACAAAGAGACAAACAAGAGAAAAGCAGATTATGAAAGCAAAATATATTTTAATATCATCCTTCATGTACATGAAAGTTTCCAGAACAATCAGGAGAGAAACAGCTTTATAGAATAATGTACAACATATAGATACTGAATATACACACACCATCATCAAACCAGTCTGTCCACTGTTAGATTCATACTGGGACCAGTTAGACTGTGTTATGGGAGGACTGGTGGACACACCTTCTTCTTTTCCTCCACATGTCAGAGAGAAACACTCAACTGTTTCATGATTCACTACATTTTATTTCTCAGAGCTTCAATATATTGTTGAATGCAGGACTTTTACTTGTAAAGGAGTATTTGATGGTAGTTTTACTACTTTTACTAAAGTAAAGGATGCGTTTTATTTCTTCCACCTCTGAACATATAAACTGTGTGAAACTGAAGTGTTGGAGGAACAGAAACATGAGCGTCTGCTGCCACCTGCTGTTCACTCACAGCATCACATCCTGTCAGAGGAGGAGCTGTTTGCTTCACTCACACTTTAAAACATGAAAACAGGAACATTTAGGCTTTAAAAAGAAATGAAGATGTTTGAAATAATCAGATCCAGTGGTGTCACTGAGCCTCAGCAGCTCTCTGTGGATCAATAAACTCCACCAGTGTTCAAATACAGAGACAGTGTTGCTGTGAAGAGAATCACTTATTAAACATATTTATATTTACAACACAATGACAACAAAGTCTTTTCATTCACCATCAGAAATCAAACTGTCTCTTTACAGCGTGTCACCATTAAAACCATTAAAACCAGTTTGTTCTTCCACTCTCACATCAGCAGTTTGACTGAACCACATCATCTATCTTATGTGCTGCACATTTACAAAGTTTACACAGTATATCAGATATGTTGTAAAGTTCCTTTGATGTATTTTTAGACTTTGATTATGTATCTCACAGTGTGTCTGTAGAACATGAATCCAATCGATCAATCTGATCAATAAACACCATCAGAACTCATCATTTTTGAGTCACTCTGACAAAAATCCAAAAAAGTTTTACAGTCGATGTAAAAAATCAAAACGGACTTTAACTGAGGTCAGTTGTGTCGTCACAGACTGTCTGAACTTTAAAGATCCTCCGCACATGTTTTAAGAATATAAAAATACTCTGCTTGGAATAATAATGTGTGTCTGATGTCGGTTTTCCGTGAAAAAAGATTAATTTATTAGTTAAAAGTTCTTCAAATGACATCTCATCCTTCATTAAACATCCAGAATGTGTAAATATTTAAATATGTTTAGTTTGCAGAGTTGAACTGCTTCACTGTAAAGTCCATTCTCGGTGTTTGTGCTCTGGAGGCTTCAAGTTTCCACATCACACTTGTGTAAGTCGCATACTGGACCACGACTGGCTCCAAACTGGTTGTGACGTGACTATATTTTGTACATTTTATTAACATGAAGGACTAAATGTTTCTAAATGTCCTCCACACTGCCAGGAATTTAAAAAAAATCCATTTATAAGTTATTTAAATAGGAATTTAAAAGAATTAAATAGAAACATAGTAGATAGAAATAAGACAAAACTCAATAAAAAGAAGGAAAAATTGCAGTTTGGTGAAAGATATGATATGAATGAAGAGTCCCAAACTGAAGTGAATAAAACCTCCTGAGAGGTCTGAGACCAGCTGAGAAAATGAGCAGCTGTAACTTATATGTGTGGGAACTTGAGTGCTGAGGTTCACATAGTTTTTAGCTTTGAATCTACTGACATTTACACATTTTATTCAGACATCATCATCATTTACAAATACACATTCACAAACATCTTCATGGATGTACAAAGAGCCAAAAGGCTTTGAATGATTTCTGAACATCATTTCACAAACTCCTGAACAGTGCAGGATGGTGTTGTAGTTGAGGGCGCTAATATTCATCAGCATTTATCATCGTATCTCTGTCAGAAAACAAACAACAACTGGACTCAGTTTATCATTTGATTCATTTTACAAACAAACTGTCAATCATGTGGAAACCATGTTTACATTTACAAGCAGTGAGAGATCATGTTGGTACTAAATACCATCAGCTGTGTGTGATCCTGCACAGACTGAGACTGAGACTCTTCCTCCTACAGACCACACAGAGACACTGACGAACCAGACCAGCAGAACCCAAACCCAGCACACAGAGGCTGAGTGAATGTGGTGTTGAAGGTGTGGAGGTGGATCAGTGTGTCAGAGGAGACTCTGTAGAAGGACAGAGTGCCAGCAGGACAGTCCACATACACTGCTACTCTGTTAGAGACAGAGGAGGAGGAGGAGGAGGAGGAGGAGGAGGAGATGAATGTTTGTCTGTTATTGTGATAGACAGAGTAACCACCATCAGAGCAGAAAAGACTCCAGGACTGATCATTAAATCCAAACACACAGTCTTTACTGTCTCCTTTCCTTCTGATTCCTCTGTAAGTCACTGATATATCAATGTCTCCTCTCCACTCGACCTCCCAGTAACAGCGACCAGTCAGATCATTTCTACACAGCAGCTGAAGCCAGTCATCAAATCTGTCTGGATGATCAGGATATGACTGATCCTCCTTCACACGTGTCACCTTCCTGTTGTTGTCAGACAGTTTGAGGTCTCTGTGTGCTGTGTTTGGATCCAGTGTGAGTTGACAGAAATCTGATGGAGAGAACGAGACACAATACAGCTGCAGTTATTGATCGATCATCTGTTTGATGATGACATCATCTTCATCCTCAGTAGGATGTGAATGAGTGATGTCACAGTTTGAAGTTTGCTTTGTTTTGATGAATGAAATGAAAAACACACTTACACTTCCTCAGACCTGGTGTCAACCATTGGACTCCAGCAGGCTGCAGCCTGAAAGGAGGAGGGGGGTCAGAGCAGCACGTTCTCTTTCAGCATGCAAACATGGACATGATATTACTGCTGCTCCATTATGGCAAAAACCATAATCACCATTATTTAACACGATTACTCGTTGACTTTGGAAACATTGTGCATCTATTTAAAAAAAACAACTTGTCTTTTTAACGGTGGATTTCCTTGAACAATAACAGATGCAGACCAGGGTTAGACGCTAGACTTTTCTGACGGCCAACATGTCCGTTAATATTCCAGAATTCCGGCCATATAGAACAACTAGCGGACATATGTTTAAATAGCCATATAATATCCTACATTTAAACAGCAATAAAGCACAAAAACACTAACTATGATCCAACAAATGTATTTTAGTCAGCAGAATGAACTCTTCACACACTTTGTGAACTGAGCATATAAGCAACAATAATAAAATAAAACTAATATCCTTGCTGTTGGTAATTGAATGCAGCCATGCGGGCAGCCTGCAGCTGCAGCTCCACCACCTCCACCTGCCGCCGTCTCCCTGAGCCGCCTCTCACCGGGGCCCTACGGGGAAAATTAAACCTCCTACTGATCAATTACATGTTATTTAACCGTGGAGCTCCGGGCTGATCCGTTTGTTTCACTGTGTCAGTGCTGGATGTAACGTTACCTGAGAGAAAACCGTCAGACTTTTCAGAGTCATAACAGAGTCTTAACAGCGGAGGCAAAACCAAACTTTTAATAATATAAGTTTATATTTAAGTTGTCTTGGCAACATATCTCATAGGTCTCACAATGTTATGACATTTGACTGTTAAATTCAGACACATTCATGCTGTGAGGAAGACTCCGCTCTGTCTGTCTCACTGCGCTGGATTTATAACACAAGACAAAACCAGAGCATCATTGTGAAGCAGAATGTGGCAGAATAATCGATTTATCTCGATTATCTTGTTTTCATAATCGTTGGAAGACAAAATAAAACTTGATTAATCGAGCAGCCCTACGACATCACTGATCCTGATCACACTGAGGTGCTTTGCTGTTGCTAGGCAACACAACTGCCAATCACCTGAGTACAGGTGAGCCACACATGAACAGCAGCTACATTCAGCCAATCAGAAACAGGCGTCTCAAAGTCAAATCATGTTGACAATGACACTTTTTCTGGTAACGCTTTAGATTACAACCTGAAACGTACAGTGTAATTACTCCGTAGTTATGGTGTAATCTTTTCTACTAACGGTGTACAGAGAGAGAGAGAGAGAGAGAGAGAGAGAGAGAGAGAGAGAGAGAGAGAGAGAGAGAGAGACATCAACCACTCAGGTCTTTACACCAGGACCACCTCAGCTTCAGGACACATGCACTCAGAAAATTAGACCAAACCAAATTATGATGAAAGAAAAATAAAAACACAGAGATTACTGGACAGAACTAACAAAATCCCAGAACAAAATGGAAACATACGTAACCCTGAACAGAGAGACACTGTGACATCCTACCTGACCACAGCGTCTGATAGAAAACTGAGAAGAACACTGACTAAGCACAGACTGACTGAACACAACCCGGCAGTGGAAGAAGACACAGACAGACCTGCTGCACAGAGAGGAGACGTTGTGTTCTTACTGTGACCAGAGAGCTGCACTTCTTAACTCACTGCAACCAACATCAAAGTATTTCAGACCAATATTTTACAGAAATAATACAAATATTCCCAGAGTTCCTCTATGTAAGTGAGTGGGAGAGACTTCCAGTCCTGCTGGGAGAGAGGGAGGACTGCTGTAGACTGGCAGCAAGATCTGTAGCAGCTGCCATGAGCTCCACAGCTCTGTTAGACCCACATGGATAATAATTCATGTTTATTCATTAATAATTCATTTATTGTATGTTTATATCTTATGTTACTCTTACCTACCTTCCATAGCCCCTATTGTTCTCCATGCTCTCTTGTATTGTTATTGTTTATTTATTTATGTGTTTGCTATGATTGTATAGTTTGTGTAAATATGCTTCAGCAACGTTCAGCAGCGTTTTCATATGTAAAAAACTGGAGGGGCACCAACTACTTCAATAGACAGGCTACATACCAGGAAAACTACAGTACTTGACCTTGATACTGATGTGTTTTTAACATGTTCTGGATCCACAAAACACTTTTAACAACAAAGTGGCTTCTAGCAGGTCTGCACACATATACAGAGGAAGAGAGAGAGAGAGAGAGAGAGAGAGAGAGAGTGTTTGTCCCTGCAGGAAGTAGAGCTCGTGGAAGTGAAGGAGCTGCTGCTCTCCAACCAGACATCCACTGAGTCCACACAGCAGCTCAAAGACCAATACAGCCAGATGAGGAATGAGTTGAAGACCTCCCTGCAGGAGCTGAGAGGAGAGGTCCAGGAGCTGCAGCAGGACAGACAGGCTACAGGGAGAAAACTCACTGCTATGAGAGAGGAACTGCTCCTGAGAGAGCAAACCATCCTCAGCCTGAAGGAGCAGCTGCAGAGTCTCAGAGCAAACCAACGAGAACCCTCCATCACCACCAACAGCTCCCCTCACTCTGAACCACAGCCCTCTACCTCCACCTCCACCCCGACTGACACCAGGTCATCACAACGACCTGCAGTAACGCCCACCCCCACCCTCTCTACCACAGACTCACAAAGGGAGGCCACTACCAGCAGGCCTAGCAAAACATCTGGAGAGGTAAAGATAACCAGTGATGCTGACATTGTGATCCTAATAGACTCAAATGGGAAACGTGTTAAAGAGGACCAGCTTTTTCCTGCTCACAAAGTTAATAAATTCTGGTGCTCCAGGACTGATAACGCCCTCCAGCTGCTCACTGAGTCCACCTTGGGTCAACCTAGCCACATTATCATCCACACAGGTAGTAATGACCTGAGACTACAGCAGGGGAGGGTAGCAGAGTCTATGAAGAGAGTAGCACAGAGAGCTACACAGACCTTCCCCTCTTCCAAGATCATTATCTCCACCATCCTCCCATGAAGAGACTTCCATCCTGACACCATCCAGAGGATAAACGCTGATATCTCCCGTGGACAGTGCTGGAATGTAACGCAGTACAAATACTTCATTTATGTACTTAAGTACATTTTTCACGTATCTGTACTTTACTTAAGTAAAAAATATAGAGCATACTTTTGACTTTTACTCCATTACATTTTGCAGCTATTATCTGTACTTTCTACTCCAGTACATTTCTAAAATGCACCTCGTTACATTTTATGATTGATCAGTCATCAAAATGCCTCGGAGCTTTAAACCAATCAGGTGCTGCTATCCCGGCCTCCAATGACAGCAGAGCGTGCATTTGGAAGCAGCAGTTGTGATTTGAACATTCAATATGGACCCAGAGACTGAGCCCCCTGAGTCCAGCCACCCTTGGCCCTATTTGAAGGAAATGTTTAAATATATAAGCTCCAGGAATCAACTGTCTGCCTCAAAGAAAAGAACTACTGGCTTTCAAAAATTCACCTTCAAATCTAAAGAAACACATTGAGGTGAGCAGAGCTCTTGCTATACTAAGTTATTTTCTCGGGCTTATACATGTTAGCCAAGGTTATATTAGTTTAGTTTACTGACATCATGTTATGAACGCTCTAATCTAGTGAAGTACATGTTAATATACAGCAGTCGCCAGAAAAGACAACGGTGCTTTCATTATTTAGCTAACTTCCATGGGAAGGTAAGGTGGTAAGTTAGGTTAGCTTGTCACACATGCTAGCTGGACTTCATTTACAATGTAATATAGGGTTTAGCTTTTCTAGGTTGTGAAATTAGTATTAATGGACAAGTTTGCACTTGCACATTGCCTAGATAGTGCAGGTCAAATTAGTCTTGTCTTTGCAGATAATTGAACATGTTCAGTGGAGTCTGGTTAAACTTTCTCTGGTTTAACAGAAACGATCTGACCCTTTAACAGCAGCTCTGTCTCTATATGAATCCTTCATAATGTTGTCACACACTTATAACAACAATCTGAACCTGTCGGTGGTAAAAACAAACACTTTAATGAACGTAATTTACCGCAGGCATAAGCTCTTTGTTTTACATTAGCCGTGTAGCGGTCACGATTACAAGGTTCACGTTTAATATGGATCGGTTCCAAGAGTGTTGGTGGGGGGGCTGTGAGTTTACAGACCAGCACTGTCCAGTCAGTTCATGTGAAACACTGCTGTGTATTTTCTTCTGAGCTCTTTAGCAGAGAAAGTTGTGGTCAGTCTGAGCCCACAACGTTAAACATCACTCCTCTCCTTCGTTGGTTTTCCAGACAGACTGAAAGCCACACCGCCATCTACTGTCTGTATCGGAGTATATAACACCAGAATTTAACCAGATTTGAAGATATAACCGTCTTCTTTATTGGTTCTGATATTAGAAAATACAGATGTTACTACTAGTAATTCTCATACCTCTGCAGATGCCATTAGTAATACTTACCAGCAACAACTTCTGTTTATTGTAAAGGTTAGCGTACTTATGCTTACCCTCTGTGATACATTTCACGCTCTAATTTATAATTCTGTAGATTATATGTTACCTAACAGGGTAACGCAGCCCCATACTATGGTTTTTATTGAAATACAGGCCTGGACATTAAGAGACAACCCATTGTGTGACTACTTTTACTTTTAATATTTCAAGTACATTTAAAAGTAATTACTTATTTACTTTTACTTAAGTAGGATTATTATTATTATTATCATCATCATTTCCACACAGACACATATACACACACTCTAAACACACACACACATACACACACACACACACACACATATACACACGTACACACACACACACGCATACACACACATATACACACACACACACATATATACACACACACACATACACACACACATGTACACACATATACACACACACATACACACACACAGACACATATATTTATGTGCATATGTATGTGTGTATATATATATATATATAATAATTATATATATATTCATGGAAAAAATATTTTTTCAACGGATATCTTAGTTACAACGAGATTGATCTAGCAAAGCAGTTTTGTGTTTATATGTGGGGTATTTATTCAGTTTGGGAAAAGCCACGATCTCTAGAAAGCATTAGCTCCAGTTGGCTGGTTGACTCACGACAGTGATGCGGTCAGGAACGAGGCGCCTGACCGCATCACTGAAGTACAACCTCTCTGTAATATTGATTAATTAATAATGCGATATATCGCCATAAGCCAACACAACCAAGCTCAGAACAAATGAGTCTACAGAGCCATAAGCGAACAGCAAAGAGGAGGAGGATACTAATCC
>NC_089525.1:34708120-34775620 GCF_963924715.1 Thunnus thynnus | reverse complement strand
ATGTGTTTTATTTTAGGTCAGTTACACAGTTCTTCATTCAGTTTTTGGATCTTAAAACTCTGGTATTTCAGGTTCCAACAGCAAAGACAGAAAAAAAATAATAAAAATATATAAGTAGAAAGTTATTCACAAACTATAAAAACATAACTGGTCTGAAAATAACTTGAATAGAGAAAAGTCCAAGTGTTTATTTCCTCATATAAATTACAGTTTAAATGGTGATCAGTTGAACAGATTGATGAATCCTGACCTGAGAGTTTCCAGAGTACAGTGTGGACTCTCCAGTCCAGCAGACAGTAGCTTCACTCCTGAATCCTGAAAGTTGTTGTTACTCATGTCAAGCTCTCTCAGACTACAGGACTGGGAGCTGAGAACTGAGGACAGAGCTGCACAGCTTCTCTCTGAGAGGTTACAGTCAGTCAGTCTGAAGAGACAATAATAAACAAGAAGACAAATAACATTTGTGTTGAAATAGGTCTAAACTTTGATGATATGTAATCTCTTCCAAGAACTGGCTATGATCTTTGGTGATCTGTTTTAAACCAGCCAGAGATGTGACAGTTAATAATCAATTAATCGGAATAAAAAGTAATTCAGTAACATAAATCACATGGTATCAAAACATGACAAGCTTCTTCATGTTAATCAAAGATGTTATGTTTGTGTTGGACAGTACATGAAGCTGAAGTAGAGAAACATATGTCAGATTTTCTACACAGTAATATTTAAAATCTTGATGAAGAGGAGATTCAGAAATATGACATGAGAGACGTTGCATAGACTGTATGGTATTTATAGTTATCAGTTGAGACAAACATGATCTGACCTGAGAGTTTCCAGTGTACACTGTGGACTCGCCAATCCAGCAGATAGTAGCTTCACTCCTGAATCCTGAAAGTTGTTATTACTCATGTCAAGCTCTCTCAGATGGGAGAGGTTGGAGCTCAGAGCTGAAGCCACAGAAGCACAGCCTTCCTCTGTGATAAGACATCCTGACAGTCTGTAGACACACAAAACAACACATGTCACATGGTCTGATATCAATGCAGGACTGGAAGGTGTTGTTTTTATTTCTGTCATCACCAATGTGTTTCTGTGATCTTTAGAGTCAAACGTAATCACTCCATACACTGCTTCTCAATTCAAATGGCCAACCACTGTAAAGCTTTGATTATGAGGCAGTTTCACCTTCCTGTAACCTTATTCAACATGATGTTAGCGACTGCCAACTCTTCACAGCTAAAAATGGGTCTAAATAAAAGAATAGTAAAAGAAGAAGCAGCCACGGTGAGATGATTAGATGAAGAGCTGCAGATGACAGAGTCTGACTACAGTTTGTATAAACATCAAACCTCCAACACGTCACACAGGTAAATGATTCTATCTCAGATGCTCACAGTGAAATACAGAACATGAATCCCAACTAATGTGGCATATAATTACTGAACTTTGTGGAAATAAAAGTAAACACTAACAGTAAGGAAATATTTCTGACTCCTTCACTCACACTCACTGTCTCTATTTCACACCGTTTCAGTAATCATTCAGTGTTTTAAGGTTGTTTGAAACAAAAGAAGAATTAAATGGTGGTTAACCACAAAACAGCTAGGGTGAACTGTCATATCACCATTGTGAGTAAAAATCATCCCAGCACAGATACTGATCTGAAATTACAAGAAACTAAAACTATTGCTAAAAACTGTTCACTGAATAACTGTATGTGTACTTTGGGCCAATTACATAGTTCTTCATTCAGTTTTTGAATCTTAAAATTCCTCTTTAGTATTTCAGGTTCCAACAGCAGAGACAGAACAAAACTAATAACTAATGTTAATAGAAAGTTATTCACAGGCTCTAAACACACAACTGGTCTGAAAATAATTTGAGTAGAGAAAATGCCCAGGTGTTTATCTGCTCATATAAATTACAGTTTAAATGGTGATCAGTTGAACAGATTGTTAAATCCTGATCTGAGAGTTTCCAGAGTACACTGTGGACTCTCCAGTGCGGCAGACAGTAGCTTCACTCCTGAATCCTGAAAGTTGTTGTTACTCAAGTCAAGCTCTCTCAGACTACAGGACTGGGAGCTCAGAACTGAGGGCAGAGCTGCACAGCTTCTCTCTGACAGGTTACAGCCACTTAGTCTGAAGAATACAATTGGAAAAAATATTTAATGAAACATTTATTTTTCTCCCCTATTGAAAAAATCTCTTTGAATATCTTTTCAATAAATCAATCAATAAATAACTGTCTGTGTACTTACAGAGCTTTGTTGGAGGCTTTGACCACTGGCAGCAGCCTGAGAAGAGCCTCTTCTGACGCAGAGTATTTCTTTAGGTCAAACACATCCAGATCTTTTTCTGATGACAGCAAGATGAAGACCAGAGCTGACCACTGAGCAGGAGACAGTTTATCAGTGGAGAGACTTCCGGATCTGAGGTACTGTTGGATCTCCTCCACTAGAGAACGATCGTTTAGTTCATTCAGACAGTGGAAAAGATTGATGCTTTTCTCTGCAGACAGATCCTCACTGATCTTCCTCTTGATGTACCTGACTGTTTCCTGATTGGTGTGTGAGCTACTTCCTGTCTGTTTTAGCAGGCCTTGTAAGACAGTCTGATTGTTCTGCATTGAAAGACCAAGGAGGAAGCGGAGGAACAAGTCCAAGTGTCCATTTGGACTCTGCAAGGCCTTGTCCACAGCACTCTGGTAGAAGTGTGTTGATTTGCCTCTGAACACTTCAGACCACCAGGATGTTGTTTGTTCTTCTGCCAGCAGATTGACTCCAGACTTGATGAATGTCAGATGGACATGAAGAGCAGCCAGAAACTCCTGAATGCTCAGATGGATGAAGCAGAACACCTTGTCCTGGTACAGCCCTCTCTCCTCTTTAAAGATCTGTGTGAACACTCCTGAGCACACTGAGGCTGCTCTGATATCAATGCCACACTCTGTCAGGTCTGATTCATAGAAGATCAGGTTGCCTTTTTGCAGCTGCTCAAAAGCCAGTTTTCCCAGAGACTCAATCATCTTCCTGCTCTCTGGACTCCAGTGTGGATCTGTCTCAGCTCCTCCATCATACTTGACCTTCTTCAGTTTTGACTGAACCACCAGGAAGTGGATGTACATCTCAGTCAGGGTCTTGGGCAGCTCTCCTCCCTCTCTGCTTTTCAACACATCCTCCAGAACTGTAGCAGCGATCCAGCAGAAGACTGGGATGTGGCACATGATGTGGAGGCTTTGTGATGTCTTGATGTGGGAGATGATCGTGCTGGCCTGCTTCTTGTCGCTGAATCTTTTCCTGAAGTACTCCTCCTTCTGTGGGTCAGTGAACCCTCTGACCTCTGTCACCGTGTCAACACACTCAGGAGGGATCTGATTGGCTGCTGCAGGTCGTGTGGTTATCCAGAGGCGAGCAGAGGGAAGCAGTTTCCCCCTGATGAGGTTTGTCAGCAGCACATCCACTGAGGTGGACTCTTTAACATCAGTCAGGATCTCATTGTTGTAGAAGTCCAGAGGAAGTCGACACTCATGCAGACCGTCAAAGATGAACACAACCTGGAACTCCTCAAACATGCAGATTCCTGCTTCTTTGGTTTCAGTAAAGAAGTGATGAACAAGTTCTACCAAGCTGTACTTTTTCTCTTTCAGTATATTCAGCTCTCTGAAAGTGAATGGAAATGTGAAGTGTATGTCCTGGTTGGCTTTGTCTTCAGCCCAGTCCAGAGTGAACTTCTGTGTTAAGACTGTTTTCCCAATGCCAGCCACTCCCTTTGTCATCAGCGTTCTGATTGGTTCATCTCTTCCAGGTGAGGCTTTAAAGATGTCTTCTTGTCTGATGGTTGTTTCTGGTCTGTCTGTTTTCCTGGATGCTGTTTCAATCTGTCTGACCTCATGTTCATCATTGACCTCTGCAGTCCCTCCCTCTGTGATGTAGAGCTCTGTGTAGATCTGATTCAGAAGGGTTGGGTTTCCTGCTTTAGCAATCCCCTCAAACACACACTGGAATTTCTTCTTCAGGTTAGACTTGAGTTTACGTTGACACCTGCCAGCATGAGTTCCTGAATGAATACACACAAAACAGGATCAATATATGAAGTATAAATTAAATATTTAAACATTTAATTAAACATCAAACATATTTTTCTCAATCTCTTGAGACATCAGTAAATGTCTAATTTGTCCAGCATGTTAAATCTTTATAGAAATCCTCTTACTGCTCTGCAGACAGTCAGCCAGCTCCTCCTGCTTCATTCCCCTCAGGAAGTGCAGTGTGATCTTCAGAAATGCCTCTCTGCTCCTCCTCTGCTTTTCCTCCTCACCGTCCAACACCTCCTCATCCTCCCTCTGACTCTCTAAGCATTCTGGGTAATCTGAACACAGAACCTTCTGCATCTTCTTCAGCTCATTCTTCACAAAAGTGACGATGTTCTCCTCCAGCAGCTGGAACAGAATACTATATGAATGACACAATCAAACTAAAATCATGAAGCAAACATCAGATCCATGTTGGACAGACTGACAATCCACTGGTCTACAAAGTTCAGCATGTACATGATTGTGAACAGCATAGAGGTAAAGTAGTTGTTGTACATGTACAGACCATAAATATGGAGTCCAGGTATGTTTGATGCTGCTGGGCAGACTGACCACTGGGAACCTCTGAGCTCTCCTGGTCCAGTCTGTGGACGAAACATGAAGAATGAGCTCACATTATGTCTGTCCACTCAGAGACAAACACAAGCTAAAGGTCCATCAAGTGATATTTGGATGTGAACAGAGAATCAGATGACTCCCTGTAGTGATAAAGCTTTAGTAGTCCTGCTGATCCCACTGAGAATCAACAGCTCAGTCTGTTTGTAGCTTTCAGCTCAGTGTGTTGCTTCATCAGTCAGTTTGGTTTAGTCCCAACAGCTCTGAACAACCCTCCACACAGCTCTCCCTCCCTCACTGTACACTGCTGAAGTGACCTGGAGCAAGGCAGCTACAACCTCCAGCTGATCAGTGTCTGCTTGTATCAGTCTGGTTGTACTAGGCAGCACCCAGTATGATTGTGTTTGACTGTGTGAGTATGAAGCAGAGTGCTGCTGAAAAAGAGCATTTCTGAGTCAGTTATGGTTTAACAACTGGAGATCTCACAACTGAGACTCTGATAGAAACACATCATTCGCTTTTCATTAACAATCTGAAATTCTTATCTCTGATCAGCAGAGTGGCGTCCATCTTTGAAGAATAAAGGAGGTTCCATAGACCAGTAACTCTGCATGGACACACAGCTGTGTTCAGGTTCAGGAAAATCTGGGGTTTCCAGCTTCCTCCTGATAGAAACACAGAGAATCTGCACTAAAGTTGGAAATTCAATTCAATTTTATTTATATTCCATCAAATCATAACAAAAGTTATCTCAGGGCAATTTTCACATAGAGTAGATATAGGCTGTGCTTTTTAATTTACAGGGACCAAACATTCCCCCATGAGCAACACTTGATGACAGCAGCAAGGAAAAACTCCCCCTTAATGGGAAGAATCCTCAAGCAGAACTGGACTCTAGGTGGGCAGCCATCTGCCTTGACCAGCTGGGTTGAGAGAGAAAGAGGGAGAGCAAGAGAAGAGAGTGACTCATTTCACCAATTTTTTTTCTAAATTAAGCATTCACATCACCATTCATAACAACCAGATGTTACCTCAGCACTGGACTCACTCAGGGCTGCATGCTCTGTCTTTGGCTCTTCTACTAACCAACTCACAACCCACCACAGCTCTGTTAACACCTATAAGTATGCACATGACACAACCATTATAGGACTCAGGTTAAACTGGTGCACAGACAATAATCTGTAGCTTAACCCCTTCAAAACTCACACATTTATCATTGACTTTAGGCACAAACCACACTCTAAGACACCCCATAATACTCACTAATGGCAACTCCATATCCATCACTGCATCATTCACATTTCTTGGCACTCACATCTACCATACAATCCAATGAGACCTCAGTTCAGACCACATCTTCAAAAAAGCCCAGCAAAGACTTTTCTTTCTACATCAGCGCAGGAAATTCAAGTTATCTAAAATCATTGGCACCCACCTTCAAACATTGAATTTCTGTAAACAGAGCTTATAAACTCATCTCAGACTGCACTCATTCAGATCACCTTCTGTTCCAGCTTTTACCTTCCAGGAGGTGCTATAACTCACTGCCAACCAGGACAAACTAAACTGAAAAACAGCTTCTTCCACACTGCAATATGGACCTTAAACTCTTTGGCACCTTACCCAGTCAAGCTGTATGTAACTAGGTTTCCATTCAAATTTAGTGCAAATTTTTACCAAATTTCAAGATTATTGGCAAAATAGAATCTGAACAAACGCACATTTCCATCCACTGCCTTTTTGTGAAATTTGGAGTTGGTTCATCAAGATAAACAGCTGCTGGTGCAAATCATCATCCAAGATGGCAGCACGTCAGTGTCTTTGTGTGTGTTTGTCCTAGTCATGTGATGAATAATTATGGTTATTAATGGTTATTATAACTGTGACTCTCCACAACAACCTTTTTGCTTGACACTTGTTTATTACTACAAGTGGTCTGATTCTTTTGGAGTAATGTGCCCACACTGGGCCTCCTTTATGGTGGAAGTTATTGTGGACCTTCTGCACTAAGCACTCGCACTTCTGTCAAAGGAGCCGGAATCATTTCAGGCTTCTGTCAGGAATCCTGTTTCCAACATGAGTCTGGTCGTTGAACACCGTCCCTTCACCGTAAATCATGTCCAAAGATTGGATAAACTTTGATCTCTTTTCATCTGTCTGATATTTAAAGAAAGTCATCCTGTCACATTAGCACCGATCCCGCTCTGTTCTTCATCATCCTTCTAGGAGAACAGAAACATTGTGAGGACATCATCTCTCTGATCTGACACACTCTGACTTTGATGGAATCACACCATATTTAATATGTTAAATTCTAAGTTGTGTTCATGTCTAAAAGTGCATTAATCATAGTAATGACTAAACTATAAAACATATTTATTACAACACAAGACTCTGCTGCCACACTGACTTCAAACATGATGCCGACTGAAACAGAACTGAGTTTGTTAAGACATTTGTCATGAATTCTGCTGTTGTAAAATACACTGAGTGAACTTCAACTGGACCTGATCGAGTTCAATCAGCCAACATGTGAGAAGGCTGACATTAGTTGTCTGTAAATCCTCACTGTGGACATTAAAGAGTATGTAGAGTTTATACTTAAAGTCTGAATCAACCAGATAACAGTTTGGTCAGTCTGCTGGATGTTTCACATTAACTGAACTCTGTCTGCTCAGCAGCTGACGTTGATCTATTGAAATCCCACAGCCAATCACAGCTGAGTAACATACAGCTTCAGCTTGTTTCAGTTTTCCATCAAAACATTTATGTCCTTTAACAGGTTGGACAACAGTCCACTGAAATTTAAATAAAGTTTTATTAAAGAAGTATAAATGGAGTTTCTCTTCCAATAAGACTTTGTTGTTGGAAATTGTTCTTTAAAATATTTAGTAACGTTACTGACATTATAAACTAATCTGATGTGGACTTACTCTTTCTTTGGAGAATGTTGCTCTTTAAAGAATATTGGTTCAAACATGGAGCAGTCACTCTTCATGGACTCACAGCTGGATTCAGATCCAGGTTCCGGTGAAACTGGTCTCTGATGGATCCTGTTAGACAGAGAGACAACCACCACAGAGAGAAATTCACTGTTAAGTATTCAGCCACAGTAGCTGTTGGATAAACTAGCAGCCATCAGCGAGGAAAGGATCAACACAGCAGCATGAAGAGCTTTATCAACAGTGTGAAGAGCTTCAAACTTTGTCTTCTGAAGCTCTTCACACTGAATGATTTCTGATCTCTTTTCATCTGTCTGATATTTAAAGAAAGTCATCATCTGTCACATTAGCACTGATCCTGCTCTGTTCTTCATCATCTTTCAAGGAGAACAGAAACATGAGGACATCATCTCTCTGACTCTGATCTGACCACTCTGACTGACAATCACTGATGGAATCACACCGAATATTTAATATGTTAAATTCTAAGTTTTGTTCATGTCTAAAAATGCATTAATCAAATATTTAGTAACGTTACTCACAGTATAAACTAATCTGATGTGGACTTACTCTTTCTTTGAAGAATGTTGCTCTTTAAAGAATATTGGTTCAATCATGGAGCGGTCACTCTTCATGGACACACAGCTGGGTCCAGGTCCAGGTCCAGGTCCAGGTCCAGCAGAGTCTGGTCTGTGCTGCTTCTTTGTTCTTCAACACAACACACACAGAGCTTTGAGTGTGAATAATGATGGTGGAGTGATGTGAGTGGAGAACAGTGATGGACAGTTAGAGATCCTCATCTCACCTCTGAGCTTTGGTCTGACTGTCATGTTCCCTTCGCCTTTTAGAGGGAGGGACTCCCTCCTCTCTGTCCTCACACTGATCCATAGCAGAGAAACACCTTCACACAAACACAACAACAAGCTCATTCATTACAACAAGCTGCACATCACACCAGCACTGCAGTTACAACGGCGTCATTCTTGATTCAACCACCACAGGGCAGCAAAGTAAGACATTATTCTTCATTTCCACTGAGGTTTAATGTTTCATGTTTTACTTTCAGAAGCTTTCAGTTCTCTGTTGGCTTTTCATTTACCACTATAGAACACATTTAATGGAGATGAGCTGCTGGTGGAGTCAGCTGTGTGGCAGAAGAAATAAAAATACTCACCAGGTGAATTCAGATCCACATCCAGTCACAGAGTCTTTGTAGCTTCACCTGCAGAGGAAACACAGAGAGAGAAACTGCTGCTGATTCTCCTTCATCAGTCCTTCATCATCAGTCTGAGGACTCTGGTTTTCTATGGAGTCATTTGTACTTCTTGCTGTTTTAATTAAAGATTGTACTGAATGATACTTCATTTATTTACTTTGAATTTAGACTTTTACAGATTGTAAGGATTGAAGGACAGACATTTCTATGATTAATGGTTAAATTTATGGAGTATTGAACATTGATGTTGCACATTACCATCATCATCTACAGTAAAGATTAAAACAGGCAGAATAAGAGAGTACAAACTGTCTGACTCAATGAACCAAAGACAGTAACACACAGTTTTTGAACTTAATTATCTTCAATCCTTGAAAATAAAAACTGTCCTCAACATGTTCATGAGCTGCAGAGATAGATCATACCACTCTGTTTCTGTTGTCTAAACAGCATCTTGTTAGCAAAGCTAATTAGAGTCAAAGAGGATTAACGAGGTTTCAAATCTTCCACCAGTATTCAACAAAGCAACATAATAAATCACTACTAGCACCATCTCTACTGGTGTCACATCATTTTAACCCCCGCTGACACAAACATGATGAAACCTGTTGCTTATGTTACCTTTAGATGCTGAAAATCATTTTCATCAAGCTGATGAGTGAAGGTGAAATTAATCAGCAGCTTCAACCAGGAAACCAAACGTAGGAAGAACAAACATGTAACTCGCAGCAGGAAGATTTCAAATGTCAGTTGCTTCACAAACAGTCTTAACTCTGAATTCATCTTTAACCAGAAGTGACTTTAAAGACATATGATCCCAGCACAGCGCTGACCTTTGAAATAAAGAACCTGGAACAGCTAAAGTCAAACATTGACAGACTGTATAAATCCTCATCACATAGATTTAGTCTTCTAGCCAAACTCAGGGCAGAACAGTGTGCAGAGCCTCGCTGAGCTTCTTGCTGTGAGTGAACTGTAATAACTGAAGGAGACTCAGATGAGCCTTTCGCTGGTTGCAGTCAGAGGACAGTTTAGAGAGTCGTTGGTGAGAACATCAACCTGAGACTGTAAAGGTGGGGGGGGGCTTTGATGGTGCTGGACTCATCCTGAGCACGGCCGCTTTGCTCTCAATGATTTCACTGTATAAACTTGGAATCTGTGTGTAACAGGTCACCTGTTTTCTGTACAGAAAAGCCTTTAAGTTAATAATTCTATCGTAAGATCTCAACGCCACATCAGAAGATTTAAATAGTTGATGAAGTTACCGCGGTCTCCCAGTCTGGAGACACAGGTATGGATGCTGCTGCTGTGTGACAGCCACAGCTGTTCATTAAAGTCAGAGGAGAGGAGCTACATCACACATCTATCAGCGTCACACAGAGTCTGAAAGCTCCGGACAGATTTAACCCCTTCCTCCACCACTGCCACACACACACTGTATGTTGTAGATTAAGATATTTTTACCTGTTTTTACTTCTATGTTTGTACCTTTTATGGACTGTAACTCTATTTTTACTCAGCATGTGACCCACATGTGTTCTCTGTGTTTCTTCTTCTTGTAAACAACAAATAAAGTTATTTGAACTTGAAGCTGTCACTAATACAGACAGAGCAGGTTGTTGTTTTTCTCCACAAAGAAGACAAATGTTGGAAGTTATTGATCTGTGAACACTGACTCAGTACTGTCAGCTGTTATTGGACACTTTGAACAGTGACACTAAAATGGAGGAAAACTTCCACCGTGTTGATTTGTGTTGACTGTTAGTAGAGTTCTGAACTACAGATTTCTGCTGTTTCTACTGGAACTAAACTAACAAGATGAACAAAGAGTCATTCAAGAGTCAAACAGTGAAAACTGTCACAATACAAACACAATAAAGTTACAATAAATACCTTTAGACGGAGAAAAGAAGCTGCAACATGACGAGAACATAAAGAGGAAGTAAACTCCCAAAGGAAAAACAAAAGGAAATACCAGAGAGAGAGAGAGAGAGAGAGAGAGAGAGAGAGAGAGAGAGAGGGAGAGAGAGAGAGAGAGAGAGAGAGAGAGAGAGAGAGAGAGAGAGAGAGAGAGCATGTGGCGTCTCTGGTGGTACAAACACAAACTGCAGGATGTCAGTTTCACCAACAGATCAAAAGCTGTTTTTTTAAGTTTTTACATCATTAAATATCAACAGTTATAGATAATTTAGTGCTGATGTTTTTAAATGTTCCATCATGTGAGTTCTGAGTAGTTTGCTGTTATTTCCTTATTTTAAAACATTTTAACTCATTTACAGTTTATGAAAATTACTTTTTCTGTGAAAGTGAACAAACGTCAATTTTATTCAGAAAGTGTCTGAACCTTCAAACAGCACGAAGAAGAAATGAGGACAGAAGAAGAAAATGTGTGAAAGTCAGGTTGGTCCTCACTAAACTTAAAACTCATCTTTGTGCCTTAACCTTCAATTAGTTGCCTTTAATTGAGTCCTTCATGAGCTTGTACTGTGCGGCAGGTCGGTTTCTGTCTCAGTGAATTTACTAAGTGTCATCCTGCTGATCAGATTATTGATTATTGTAACTGTCCTGATAATCATTGCATCTCTCTAAGCTTCTGTTTGTTCCACAAACACATGAACATCCAAGCTGTGCTCCTCTCTCTTCTCTCCTCCTGTCCTCTCACCACGTCTCTAAACCATCTCTTGCTGGACCAGAACCCATCCTGGACCTGCTCTGCTTCCCTGCTGTCGCTGCCATTTCTTGAGGTTTTGGATCTGGTTCTCCATCCTGCAGGAGTTCAGCCTCACCGCGTGTCTCTCTCTCTGAATGATGTTTTTATCCTTCTCTCTCCTGTGTGAATAATGTCTTTTCTTGTCTCTTCTCTCGTGTATGTGATGGTGTGATGTGAGTCTCCTCTGTGCGCATGTGTAGTCTGTCTTCCTGCCAGGTCTCCATGGTGATGACGGTCGCGTGGTTCAGGTCCTATTCTGCTCTGGTGGCACCTGGAAGCTGCTCTTCATCCTCTTCATATATCACATTCTTCATATATATTATAAATCCAATATAATTTTGTTATCCTGTTCCATTCTGTATTCTGTAATTTGTATTTCTGGTTCTGTTCTGTTCACACAACATCTAATGTATGTCTGTCCATCCTGTTGCTCTTCCTGAAGTTTCTTCCAGTTTTTCCCCATTAAATGTTTTTAGGGAGTTTTTCCTTATTCGAGGGTCTAAGGACAGGATGTTGTGTTGCTGTACAGACTGTAAAGCCTCCTGAGGCTAATTTGTGATATTGGGTGATATAAATAAAACTGATTTGACTCACGAAGAGACAAACAAGAGAAAAGCAGATTATGAAAGCAAAATATATTTTAATATCATCCTTCATGTACATGAAAGTTTCCAGAACAATCAGGAGAGAAACAGCTTTATAGAGTAATGTACAACATATAGATACTGAATATACACACACCATCATCAAACCAGTCTGTCCACTGTTAGATTCATACTGGGACCAGTTAGACTGTGTTATGGGAGGACTGGTGGACACACCTTCTACTTTTCCTCCACATGTCAGAGAGAAACACTCAACTGTTTCATGATTCACTACATTTTATTTCTCAGAGCTTCAATATGTTGTTGAATGCAGGACTTTTACTTGTAAAGGAGTATTTGATGGTAGTTTTACTACTTTTACTAAAGTAAAGGATGCGTTTTATTTCTTCCACCTCTGAACATATAAACTGTGTGAAACTCAAGTGTTGGAGGAACAGAAACATGAGCGTCTGCTGCCACCTGCTGTTCACTCACAGCATCACATCCTGTCAGAGGAGGAGCTGTTTGCTTTACTCACACTTTAAAACATGAAAACAGGAACATTTAGGCTTTAAAAAGAAATGAAGATGTTTGAAATAATCAGATCCAGTGGTGTCACTGAGCCTCAGCAGCTCTCTGTGGATCAATAAACTCCACCAGTGTTCAAATACAGAGACAGTGTTGCTGTGAAGAGAATCACTTATTAAACATATTTATATTTACAACACAATGACAACAAAGTCTTTTAATTCACCATCAGAAATCAAACTGTCTCTTTACAGCGTGTCACCATTAAAACCATTAAAACCAGTTTGTTCTTCCACTCTCACATCAGCAGTTTGACTGAACCACATCATCTATCTTATGTGATGCACATTTACAAAGTTTACACAGTATATCAGATATGTTGTAAAGTTCCTTTGATGTATTTTTAGACTTTGATTATGTATCTCACAGTGTGTCTGTAGAACATGAATCCAATCGATCAATCTGATCAATAAACACCATCAGAACTCATCGTTTTTGAGTCACTCTGACAAAAACCCAAAAAAAGTTTTACAGTCGATGTAAAAAATCAAAACGGACTTTAACTGACGTCAGTTGTGTCGTCACAGACTGTCTGAACTTTAAAGATCCTCCGCACATGTTTTAAGAATATAAAAATACTCTGCTTGGAATAATAATGTGTGTCTGATGTCGGTTTTCCATGAAAAAAGATTAATTTATTAGTTAAAAATTCTTCAAATGACATCTCATCCTTCATTAAACATCCAGAATGTGTAAATATTTAAATATGTTTAGTTTGCAGAGTTGAACTGCTTCACTGTAAAGTCCATTCTCGGTGTTTGTGCTCTGGAGGCTTCAAGTTTCCACATCACACTTGTGTAAGTCGCATACTGGACCACGACTGGCTCCAAACTGGTTGTGATGTCATCAGTCCTGCAGGTGTTAAACTGAGATTTAAGGTGAGCTCAGAGAAACAGAGAAGAAGAACAACATGACAGTCAAGAAGAAGAACAACATGTTTGAGTGGAGGAGACTTTAATGAACTCAAGTGTTTGATGTTCTGTTGAATCAAATCACGTCATCAGAAGAGAAACATGTTTCACGTTAAAGAATAACTTATCAACCCCTGAAACTCTGGTCTTTGCTGCCCTCTGGTGGTTGAACGTCTCACCTTGCTGCAGTGATGCACAGCTGTACTGCAGCTGTTATATTCCACTAAATCAGCCTCGTCTCATCAGAGACGAATAACTGACGAACATCAGAAACACAAATGTGATTTCAGTTTATTACAACCAGTAGAAACTTTGTTTTATTCCAGGTGATAAATCTCTTGTAACATCTGTTCATACGAGTGAAAACGTTTCATGTTTAATTTTCTAAAAGACTTTTATGTTATTTCATGATTTTATGATCTCTACTATAAATATTTTATTATTGTAACTGCAGGTTTTTTACTTTATACTGATAAAACAGAAGAGCAGAACTTTCCACCTCAGCGTGTTTCCAGTAGAAAGCCTTTTGATGACGTCACTGATGATGTCACCGCGTGGGTTGGGGTTGAAGACTATAAGTTTGAGAAGTAAAAGGATCTGAGGTGTGGAGTTCTTCATCTCTGCTGAGGCAGCAGCTGCAGGATACATCAGCTGCTGCTTTATGGAAGCAAATTATTACCATAATCATTTTAATTATATCATCAACTGAATAATAAATGTTGAAATTTAAATACCACTGAAGTTACTGCACCGAAATATTTGACTTTGAAAACAATCTTTCTGAATTTATATAGTTTGAATTTCACTCAATGGTCACTTTCAAAAACTTTATTTTGAGTGTTTTTTATTTTCTTAAATTCAGATTTTTTTTGCTCCTCAGACCTTAAAATAGATTTATTATATGACCTTCATGTACAGCAGACGTTTGCTTTCCCGACCTGATCATGTGATTGATGTTTTTTAACGTGACTTGATTTGAATTTTTAGATCTGAATTGATTTAAAATAAATATATACTGAAAATAAAGTTTGAAAGTGACTATTGAGAATTTGACAAAGTGAAACATGATGATTTATGTTTAATGTTTTCAAACTCAAATATTTAGTGGTATTTAAATGTCAATATTTAGTATTCAGTTGCTGATATAATTCAAATGATTATAGCGATGATTTGCTTCCATGCTACTAGTATAACACATCACAGTCTGTACAGGGGTAATGTAGGAACCAGGTTTAATGAGGAAGAAGAGTGTTTGGAATCAAAAAAGACGATATCTCAGGTTCTAAAAGTTTTATAAGTGCAACACCGATCTGTGCATGTGTTCTGTGTTGAGAATTGAACTGTTCTCACCTCATTCACATCACAACACATTTACATTGTGGGTTAAAACTCCAAGTAAAGTCTGCAGAGAAGCAGATTTACAGGAAGCCTCACAGGAAACACTGCAGAGTCTGAAACTAAATACTGACTGTATACAGTAAGTTCTATATTCTAATCATGATAACATTCTGTTCTTGCAATTAGTATATTAGAAATAAACATACTTTGCCATTTTATGATACAATATGTGCATCATCTGGTTGATGAGACTGAAAACTGTTCAGAAGTTTTTTGGCGTTAAAAGAATAAAAAGATATTTTACATGTTGGCACAAAGAATCAGTTTTCAGCAGTTTCAGTCTCTGTTGAATCCACAATCCGTCCGTCTGTTCCTCCAATCAGCTTCAACAGCGATGTCTCTTTGTCAAACATGTGAAAGTCCTCAGGTGTGACCTCTCAGCCAATCACAGCGTCCGCTCAGTGCTGCACCGTCCTCTCTTCACTGAAACTTTCCATCTCTCAGTTTTCTTTTATTTACTTTCTACTGTCCAACATTATCCATCAGCTCCGACACCGTTCAGCTCTCCCGCCCTGCTGCAGCTCATGGACAGAGCAAGGCACCGGCAGGGTTGACGGTTTCATTCATTTCATGTTTTTATCAAATGTTTCTGACAACCAGAAAACTCCTGAATCCTCATTTCTATCCTTCAAAAACCTGCAGAGTCTCATACAGCAGGAGTCAGGAGGAAAACTGTTCCCTAAAATGATTCATTCAGCGGCTCAATCTCAAGATTTATTCACTAAATTTAGACGTTTGACCTCCTGAATACGACTTTGTCCTTTGAGGATAAACTTCAGAGTTTTCAGGCAAACAGTGTGAAGTTGTAATTCCTTCATTTAGTCGTTTTCAGGCTGATTATTTGACCCCAAAACAGACCAAACACAACAACTAAAATATTAAACAGGAAACACAGCAGCAGCTTTTGCTCCAGTTTGTTTAAGAAAAGACTAATTATTTATATTTCATAGTTTGTTCTGATTAAACATACTGTATCTCTGTTTTTCAGTCTATATATCTACATTTGAGGTATCAATATTGACATTGGAGTCTATATGATAAATTAATCTGAAATTTAGTACATTTAAATGTGATTTAAAGGTAGTGTTACTGCATTAATCACTCAGCTGAGATCACGTCCGTATCCAGTTTTTATGGACATTTTTATCCAGTTAAACAAAAGTCAAAAAGTCAGATTTTGATGAATTCAGTGTTGATGAAATGACTGTTTTGTTTTTTGCAGGACGCTGCAGATGACGTCAGGTTTCTGCAACTTTTCATGGAGACAAAAAAGAAAGAAAGAGGAGAGGAGGCGACTTCAGTTTCATATATTTTTAGTAATGTAATAAAAAACATTTATTTAGGAATATTCTCCATGTAAGTATAATATAACTGGATAGAAATAGAATTGGGAATCTGCAGGACGGCGTGTTAAGACGCAGTAATGATGCAGGTTTTTGCCTTCAGGTCTGAATTGTTCCAGTTTTAATTGTGCTTTAGTGGCGCGTTCATTATTAATAAATATATCAGCAAAAATCAGACGACCACAAACTGACACAGAGTCATTGTGGGACTCCACTAGAGCAGCTTTGCATGATTCACAGTTAAAAACTCCTTATTTATCTTCTACTGGCCCTTTATGCAGCCCCTCAGTTCAGCCTCTGTCTCTAACAGGCAGCTCCTGTCTCTTTAAGCCCCGCCTCCCGATGAGCCCACTCTGTTCTGATTGGTCAGCTTTACGTATCAGAGTTGTGTAAAGTAACTGCTGATGCAAACCCAACATTTCCTGCTTTACTGCGTCATATAAAAGCTTTTAAATGACTAAATAACAGGAGGCTTTTATTGTGAAGACTTTACAGGAAATGAAACGTGTTCTTCACTGAATTAGCGGAGCTTCATTAGCGGCGCTGAACACCGGTCAAAACAACAACACCTGGAGATATTTGGAGCTGTTAGTCGAGCGGATCAGTCAGAAATAAAACAGGGAGGAAGAGTAGAAGCAGAAACAGCCATAGTGATGATGATGTTTGATGAAGAGCTGCAGACGACCAGCACACCTCCAATAGGTAAACTACTTATTTAACTTTGCTGCTGTGTGATGGAGTCATGGCTCAGCGTGGAGCAGACGACCATATAAAGAAATCCTGTTGGAAAGCGTTGAGAGCAGAGCTGCTGCTTCCTGCTCACAGCGATTACTGCTACATACGTTTACCTCGTTCTTTAACACGTCGGCCATGTTTTAAATCAACATCCGTCACTGTGACTTTATATATATGACTGAAAATAAGGAAAAGCATCATGTCGCCTTTAAGGAAAACATTTCTCAAACTGTCCCCCTGACCCCGCCAGACTCTGTACAAACTGTGATAGATTTTGCTCTGCAGTGATAAAAAACATGTCTCTCAGACATCATATGGCCTCTCTTCCTCCTCCTCCTCTTCCTCCTCTTCTTCAGTCTTCTTGGTGAAAGCAGACGACAGCTCCTGCAGCAGCAGCTCCTGCGACGGCGTGCAGACTCCCTGCAGCTGCTGCCTCCTGCCGGCTGCAGGCTGCTGCGGAGCGTCTGAGTCCGGTTCTCCGTCACCTCCGACACCACCGCTCAGCTCCAGAGTGTCCACAGAGCCGCCGACGCTCCGGACCGGGTCGGGGACAGCGAAGTGGTCCTGACGGGCCGTTTCCACCGGAACCAGTCTGAGCGGGAGGCGGTCCAGGACTTCCTGAGTCTCTGCTGCGCTGCCGGACAGGAAGCTGGTCTCCAGAGATTTGAGGACCTGCAGACCGAAGTCGCCGACCTCCTCGTAGAGCGGCTCAGGAAGGTCGGGAGACTCTGAATGCTCCTCGAACGAGTCCTGCTGCACCTTCATGGGCTGAACAGACAGAGAGAGAAAGTTAGCATTCAGTTAGGCTGCTTTACATCTGGCATTAACATCTCAGGTGATCCGATCACAAGTGGACAGCTCTAAGTACAGGTGTGAACGCACCCAAGACACATTGAGATCCGATCAGTCAGACCACATTCGGAGGTGGTCTGGGCCGCCTTCATTTAGCAGTAAACGCAATGCATCCTGGGCCTCATTGAAGGACGCGTACTCAACTGACATCCTGTATGGCCCTGTTTACACCTGCGTCCTGAGTGACCACTTGTGATCGGATCTCACTTCCCCGCTCTACATGCAAATAAACACCGACATCGTTTACGTTTTCAAAGACCAATTTGTTCGTTATTAACCGGCGGGAGAACCAGACCGAGTCCGCCACGTCCAAAGCTGTGTTCAACTTCAGTTGACCCTCCACTTCAATTGTTGTAATTCTTGTTAAAAAAACAAGAGTTACAACAATTTAAATAGTATTTCATATATACTGTATATAGTATATCTATATAGAAATATATAGAATTTAGTTAGATGACACTTGTTATGGAAAGCATCATCATAATTTGTTATTTGCTAGATTGATATGAATGTATATAAATGCAGGAAATAGCTTTCATATACGTTCAACTAGTGAAAGCAAACATATGCTGTTCTGTTCCCTACAGACCAGAAAACAGATGACATGTTTAAATCATCCTAAAGCTTCATCACTGTCTCTACAGCTCCACAATATTCCTACTGTGTAAAGTTAATCAATATATGATTGATTGTTTTCACCGTCTGCTCAGAGTGTTTTTCAGAGTTTGAGCTTCATGTTACCTTGTTGGAGCTTTCAGCTTCCTGCGGATGCCGATGTAGATCTTCATGGACTTCAGAGCCCACTCCTTCTCTGGTTTGATGCTCTGCACAACAACACAGAATATCAATAACTTCCACCATCAGAAATACTACACAATGCTGTTTTGTTTTGTTTGTATTGTTTAGTTTTGTGTATTATCGGGCTGCTCTGGCTGTTGGAGAACCTCTCTGATGTGAAACCAGTAAAACTGCACTTCTTGTTTTCACTGAACAGTCTAACAGGCGGTGAGCAGGTAGAAGTATTGATCTGCTAACAGCTGCTTCATGTCTGCATCCATTTATATCTGACTGTGGGAGTGAAAATGAGGCTTGTGCACCTGATCTCAGTTTCACAATGACTGAGATTCATAAAACACAAACAAAGGAAATCTGAATCTGTCCGGTCTGAGTTTTACTCACATCGAAGACGTACAGGTAGTTGTCTATCAGATCCTCCACGATCTTCACCTCGTCTTCTCCTTTCCCGTCAGTCTGGAACAGACTGGGAGCGAACAGCAGCGACAGGTTCTTAGTGCACATCTGGTTCAGACTGGCACACTTCTGCACCCTGAGAGAGAGGACGTCACATCACTGAAGTACAACAAGTATATGGGATTAAATTTGTGTCATAATAATTGAACACAATCTCCCAAGAATCAAACCATTAAAAAAAATCAATTGAAAGTGAAAAATAATCTTAAAGCAAAAAAAAATTGCTCAAATGCATGATAATAGTAACTTATATTGATCTCAAACTGAACAATATTCATGTCAAGTGTTATTAATCTGCTGAAATGCGTGAAATAGCAGGAGAAGAAGAAAACAGCCTGTTTCAACTAATGACGAATGATGAAGAAACCAAAGTGACGAGAGAAAACACAGCAAGGAACGACACTGTTGAGCTGCAAGAAGACAGAGGACAGAATGAGGCGAAACATATGAAAGAGCTGCTAAATAACAAGGAGCAAAAGATCAGACCCACATCACTGCTGTCCTCAGTCTGACAGGAACACCAGGACTCTCCAGGACTCACCAGGACTCTTCAGGACTCTCCAGGACTCTCCAGGACTCTCCAGGACTCTCCAGGACTCACCAGGACTCTCCAGGACTCACCAGGACTCTCCTGGACTCTCCAGGACTCATAATAATACATTATTTTGGTGTATATATTCAGGGCTGTAGCCAGGATTTTAGAAATACCCAGAATACAACAACATAAATAAAATGTATCATTATTTAGATTTTATTCATGTAATTATCCAATTATATACTATATTTTATACATTTTATTAAACATGAAGGACTAAATGTTTCTAAATGTCCTCCACACTGCCAGGAATTAATCATGGTGGAGAAATACAAAATCCATTTATAAGATATTTAAATAGTAAATTAATAGAATTAAATAGAAACATAGTAGATAGTAAAAAGTATTTGCAGATAGACTTTATTAACATCTTGGATCATAAAGCTGATGATGAGGATTTGTGTTTATCTATAGAAAAAATAGAGGAAATACAAAAGTGACTTGCAATTATACAAAATAATACAAAATAACAATAACGGCTATGATGATAATAATAATACCAAACTGGAATCAATTTATAGTGAATATTTAAATGAATATTTTCACAGAAACTGAAACCAAAAACATAAAACCTCCTTTCAATACAAACGATTTTCAACAAATCCAGATGAATTAACCAAAGGAATAAACAGTGACACCTGCTGGCTTTAATCACACATGACAGCTGAGTGCTGATGATGCACAACTTATTTAGAAACAGTCAATGAACAACAGCTGTCAGACTGAATGTGAGCTAAACACATTAAACTGACACTTTAAACAGTCCTGAAACTGTCAAATACCTTCAATCTACTATATGAAATTAGATATGAATTAACATGCACACACACAAAAATAAATGGAGAAAACTAACATCAGCTACTGATCATCATGAACTTTATTCTCTACACAGGAACTAAATAAACACTCCAGAGAAAAACTAAATACTTCCTGTATGTCAGAAACACACAACAGCTCCTGGACTTCTCATCTCTAATGCTGTGTTCACATCATATGGGATGGATGGTAGAGGCGGGAAAGATTCCCATGTTTACAACTCGCCAGCGTTCATGTCACACAACAAATCAAGATGGCTGCATGATTACAAAGTTGGTGGAATGAGGCTCAAAAATACTGTTATTGACAATAATCCACCATATCCAGTAAATATCAGAGCTTTCAGCTTTTCCACTTCATAATTACCACTTGAATGTTGACCTGAATTCTATTTACAAGTCAGAATCTCACAATTAGCATAATTCCAATATGATATGAACGCAGCATAAAAGCAGCCACACTCCAGCTGCTGAGCCTCAGCCTTCACCATTAGAGGTGTTCATTTAACCAGCCAATAGGAGGCCTGTTGTTCTGACCATCATTTGTCATGTGATCTCTAAATAAGTGAAGGAATCAGGTAACACAGTTACTATGAAACTACTAGAAGAACTACAACTAAACATTGTGAAGATCCCATTCCCATTATCCCATTACAGTTCAAGCCTTTCTAATAGAAAACAACAACAACTGGACTCAGTTTATCATTTGATTCATTTTACAAACAAACTGTCAATCATGTGGAAACCATGTTTACATTTACAAGCAGTGAGAGATCATGTTGGTACTAAATACCATCAGCTGTGTGTGATCCTGTACAGACTGAACTATCTGGTCAGCAGTGAGAAAGTTTCTCTAACAGGAGGAGACTCTTCCTCCTACAGACCACACAGAGACACTGAGGAACCAGGATAAACCCCAAACCCAGCACATAGAGGCTGAGTGAATGTGGTGATGAAGGTGTGGAGGTGGATCAGTGTGTCAGAGGAGACTCTGTAGAAGGACAGAGTGCCAGCAGGACAGTCTACATACACTCCTACTCTGTTAGAGACAGAGGAAGAGGAGAAGGAGGAGGAGATGATTGTTTTTCTCTTATTGTGACGGACATAGTAACCATCATCATCGGAGCAGGTCAGTCTCCAGGACTGATCATTATATCCAAACAAACAGGCTCTACTGTTTCCTTTCCTTCTGATTTGTCTGTAAGTCACTGATATATAAACATCTCCTCCCCACTCGACCTCCCAGTAACAGCGACCAGTCAGATCATTTCTACACAGCAGCTGATACCAGTGATCAAATCTGTCTGGATGATCAGGATATGACTGATCCTTCTTCACACATGTCACCTTCCTGTTGTTGTCAGACAGTTTGAGTCTTCTGTTTGCTGTGTTTGGATCCAGTGTGAGTTGACAGAAATCTGATGGAGAGAACGAGACACAATACAGCTGCAGTTATTGATCGATCATCTGTTTGATGATGACATCATCTTCATCCTCAGTAGGATGTGAATGAGTGATGTCACAGTTTGAAGTTTGCTTTGTTTTGATGAATGAAATGAAAAACACACTTACACTTCCTCAGACCTGGTGTCAACCATCGGACTCCAGCAGGCTGCAGCCTGAAAGGAGGAGGGGGGTCAGAGCAGCACGTTCTCTTTCAGCATGCAAACATGGACATAATATTACTGCTGCTCCATTATGGCAAAAACCATAATCACGATTATTTAACACGATTACTCGTTGACTTTGGAAACATTGTGCATCTATTTAAAAAAACAACTTGTCTTTTTAACCATGGATTTCCTTGAACAATAACAGATGCAGACCAGGGTTAGACGCTAGACTTTTCTGACGGCCAACATGTCCGTTAATATTCCAGAATTCCGGCCATATAGAACAACTAGCGGACATATGTTTAAATAGCCATATAATATCCTACATTTAAACAGCAATAAAGCACAAAAACACAAACTATGATCCAACAAATGTATTTTAGTCAGCAGAATGAACTCTTCACACACTTTGTGAACTGAGCATATAAGCAACAATAATAAAATAAAACTAATATCCTTGCTGTTGGTAATTGAATGCAGCCATGCGGGCAGCCTGCAGCTGCAGCTCCACCACCTCCATCTGCCGCCGTCTCCCTGAGCTGCCTCTCACCGGGGCCCTACGGGGAAAATTAAACCTCCTACTGATCAATTACATGTTATTTAACCGTGGAGCTCCGGGCTGATCCGTTTGTTTCACTGTGTCAGTGCTGGATGTAACGTTACCTGAGAGAAAACCGTCAGACTTTTCAGAGTCATAACAGAGTCGTAACAGCGGAGGCAAAACCAAACTTTTAATAATATAAGTTTATATTTAAGTTGTCTTGGCAACATATCTCATAGGTCTCACAATATTATGACATTTTACTGTTAAATTCAGACACATTCATGCTGTGAGGAAGACTCCGCTCTGTCTGTCTCACTGCGCTGGATTTATAACACCAGACAAAACCAGAGCATCATTGTGAAGCAGAATGTGGCAGAATAATCGATTTATCTCGATTATCTTGTTTTCATAATCGTTGGAAGACAAAATAATACTTGATTAATCGAGCAGCCCTACGACATCACTGATCCTGATCACACTGAGGTGCTTTGCTGTTGCTAGGCAACACACCTGTCAATCACCTGAGTGCAGGTGAGCTACACATGACGACTATCAACAGCAGCTACATTCAGCCAATCAGAAACAGGCGTCTCAAAGTCAAATCATGTTGACAATGACACTTTTTCTGGTAACGCTTTAGATTACAGCCTGAAACGTACAGTGTAATTACTCCGTAGTTATGGTGTAATCTTTTCTACTAACGGTGTACAGAGAGAGAGAGAGAGAGAGAGAGAGAGAGAGAGAGAGAGAGAGAGAGAGAGAGAGAGAGGGACATCAACCGCTCAGGTCTTTACACCAGGACCACCTCAGCTTCAGGACACATGCACTCAGAAAATTAGACCAAACCAAATTATGATGAAAGAAAAATAAAAACACAGAGATTACTGGACAGAACTAACAAAATCCCAGAACAAAATGGAAACATACGTAACCCTGAACAGAGAGACACTGTGACATCCTACCTGACCACAGCGTCTGATAGAAAACTGAGAAGAACACTGACTAAGCACAGACTGACTGAACACAACCTGGCAGTGGAAGAAGACACAGACAGACCTGCTGCCCAGAGAGGAGACGTTGTGTTCTTACTGTGACCAGAGAGCTGCACTTCTTAACTCACTGTAACCAACATCAAAGTATTACAGACCAATATTTTACAGAAATAATACAAATATTCCCAGAGTTCCTCTATGTAAGTGACTGGGAGAGACTTCCAGTCCTGCTGGGAGAGAGGGAGGACTGCTGTAGACTGGCAGCAAGATCTGTAGCAGCTGCCATGAGCTCCACAGCTCTGTTAGACCCACATGGATAATAATTCATGTTTATTCATTAATAATTCATTTATTGTATGTTTATATCTTATGTTACTCTTACCTATCTTCCATAGCCCCTATTGTTCTCCATGCTCTCTTGTATTGTTATTGTTTGTTTATTTATGTGTTTGCTATGATTGTATAGTTTGTGTAAATATGCTTCAGCAACGTTCAGCAGCGTTTTTATATGTAAAAAACTGGAGGGGCACCAACTACTTCAATAGACAGGCTACATACCAGGAAAACTACAGTACTTGACCTTGATACTGATGTGTTTTTAACATGTTCTGGATCCACAAAACACTTTTAACAACAAAGTGGCTTCTAGCAGGTCTGTACACATATACAGAAGAAGAGAGAGAGAGACAGAGAGAGAGAGAGAGAGAGAGAGAGAGAGAGAGAGAGAGAGAGAGAGAGAGAGAGAGAGAGAGAGAGAGAGAGAGAGAGTGTTTGTCCCTGCAGGAAGTAGAGCTCGTGGAAGTGAAGGAGCTGCTGCTCTCCAACCAGACATCCACTGAGTCCACACAGCAGCTCAAAGACCAATACAGCCAGATGAGGAATGAGTTGAAGACCTCCCTGCAGGAGCTGAGAGGAGAGGTCCAGGAGCTGCAGCAGGACAGACAGGCTACAGGGAGAAAATTCACTGCTATGAGAGAGGAACTGCTCCTGAGAGAGCAAACCATCCTCAGCCTGGGCGCAGCTGCAGAGTCTCAGAGCAAACCAACGAGAACCCTCCATCACCACCAACAGCTCCCCTCACTCTGAACCACAGCCCTCTACCTCCACCTCCACCCCGACTGACACCAGGTCATCACAACGACCTGCAGTAACGCCCACCCCCACCCTCTCTACCACAGGCTCACAAAGGGAGGCCACTACCAGCAGGCCTAGCAAAACATCTGGAGAGGTAAAGATAACCAGTGATGCTGACATTGTGATCCTAATAGACTCAAATGGGAAACATGTTAAAGAGGACCAGCTTTTTCCTGCTCACAAAGTTAATAAATTCTGGTGCTCCAGGACTGATAACGCCCTCCAGCTGCTCACTGAGTCCACCTTGGGTCAACCTAGCCACATTATCATCCACACAGGTAGTAATGACCTGAGACTACAGCAGGGGAGGGTAGCAGAGTCTATGAAGAGAGTAGCACAGAGAGCTACACAGACCTTCCCCTCTTCCAAGATCATTATCTCCACCATCCTCCCATGAAGAGACTTCCATCCTGACACCATCCAGAGGATAAACGCTGATATCTCCCGTGGACAGTGCTGGAATGTAACGCAGTACAAATACTTCGTTTATGTACTTAAATACATTTTTCATGTATCTGTACTTTACTTAAGTAAAAAATATAGAGCGTACTTTTGACTTTTACTCCATTATATTTTGCAGCTATTATCTGTACTTTCTACTCCAGTACATTTCTAAAATGCACCTCGTTACATTTTATGATTGATCAGTCATCAAAATGCCTCGGAGCTTTAAACCAATCAGGTGCTGCTATCCCGGCCTCCAATGACAGCAGAGTGCGCATTTGGAAGCAGCAGTTGTGATTTGTACATTCAATATGGACCCAGAGACTGAGCCCCTTGAGTCCAGCCACCCTTGGCCCTATTTGAAGGAAATGTTTAAATATATAAGCTCCAGGAATCAACTGTCTGCCTCAAAGAAAACAACTACTGGCTTTCAAAAATTCACCTTCAAATCTAAAGAAACACATTGAGGTGAGCAGAGCTCTTGCTATGCTAAGTTATTTTCTCAGGCTTATACATGTTAGCCAAGGTTATATTAGTTTAGTTTACTGACATCATGTTATGAATGCTCTAATCTAGTGAAGTACATGTTAATATACAGCAGTCGCCAGAAAAGACAACGGTGCTTTCATTATTTAGCTAACTTCCATGGGAAGGTAAGGTGGTAAGTTAGGTTAGCTTGTCACACATGCTAGCTGGACGTCATTTACAATGTAATATAGGGTCTAGCTTTTCTAGGTTGTGAAATTAGTATTAATGGACAAGTTTGCACTTGCACATTGCCTAAATAGTGCAGGTCAAATTAGTCTTGTCTTTGCAGATAATTGAACATGTTCAGTGGAGTCTGGTTAAACTTTCTCTGGTTTAACAGAAACGATCTGACCCTTTAACAGCAGCTCTGTCTCTATATGAATCCTTCATAATGTTGTCACACACTTATAACAACAATCTGAACCTGTCGGTGGTAAAAACAAACACTTTAGTGAACGTAATTTACCGCAGGCATAAGTTCTTTGTTTTACATTAGCCGTGTAGCGGTCACGATTACAAGGTTCACGTTTAATATGGATCGGTTCCAAGAGTGTTGGTGGGGGGGCTGTGAGTTTACAGACCAGCACTGTCCAGTCTGTTAATGTGAAACACTGCTGTGTATTTTCTTCTGAGCTCTTTAGCAGAGAAAGTTGTGGTCAGTCTGAGCCCACAACGTTAAACATCACTCCTCTCCTTCGTTGGTTTTGCAGACAGACTGAAAGCCACACCGCCATCTACTGTCTGTATCGGAGTATATAACACCAGAATTTAACCAGATTTGAAGATATAACCGTCTTCTTTATTGGTTCTGCCTAATGATATTAGAAAATGCAGATGTTACTACTAGTAATTCTTATACCTCTGCAGATGCCATTAGTAATACTTACCTGCAACAACTTCTGTTTATTGTAAAGGTTAGTGTACTTATGCTTACCCTCTGTGATACATTTCACCCTCTAATTGATAATTCTGTAGATTATATGTTACCTAACAGGGTAACGCAGCCCCATACTATGGTTTTTATTGAAATACAGGCCTGGACATTAAGAGACAACCCATTGTGTGAGTACTTTTACTTTTAATATTTCAAGTACATTTAAAAGTAATTACTTATTAACTTTTATTTAAGTAGGATGTAGGAGCCATGAATGGATTAATTTCAAGTTTGAATGAATTGCAAAATAGTAATTCTTTTGTTTTATATTTTGGGTTATTTTGGTTTGTTTATTATTGCACGATCAGGGGGATTGATAATCAGGTCACATGGATATGGGCGGTGGTATCCTATAGTTAATTTAAGCACCTGTTCACCTGCATGCCAGCTGGTAAGAGACAGAGGGTGAGTGGGTCGTCGTATTTTTTTTTGACCGCTGTTTTACACCTGATCGCTGTGATTATTTTGAGTATATTTTGTGCACGTTATAATAAGTTGATCCTTTTCATTAATAAAAGTTATTAAACCCAGTTTTGATCTCGGCGAATCTTTTTGGTAGCGTGTCAGACAAACGGCAAACAAGGCCCAACCTCAGCCTCTCAGCGACTTTTACATTGTTGCCAGTAGTCGCTACATTTTGTCAACAAAAAACGGCATTAAAAGAAACATCACCGGAAGGCGCATGGGCTCAAGGATCTATTGGAAGGGGCTTAAACAAAGCGATCATCGGGCTGTCAACTATTACAACTTCAGGAGCCGCAGTCAAAGCCAACCACAGAAGCCAGGTAGGCTTACCGGTGTTTATACGCATTAAGCTGTGTATTAATGGAAGGAATGCGGCTTGCATATTCACTGCTGTGTGTCCGCTGGGGACGACTGGCTGATTGATTACCGGTGCTGAATTATCTCCGTGAGGCAAAAATAAGGAATCTCCGCTTGGTCTCTTTGAAGTTGCCGCTGCGCTGTTGATGTGGAAATGTGATGTTTGCTGGATGAATTGCCTTTCGGTCTGTGGATGTGTCCTTAAATGCACAAATAATGTATTGAAAAGTCATCGAAAAGGAACTCAAAAGAGAAAAAATGAGTCAAATAAATGCTGGTGTTGCAAGTTCTCAAATGGAGTGTGGGAAAAGAAAAGTTCAACTCACCGCAAAGGCGTTGGTGAATAAAATTGAAAAGCTTCAACGGGAACGCAAAAGGACTGTGAACAAAATCAAAGGGCTCATACCACAAATGAAATCATTCATGAAAAAAAGGGAAAACGTCTCTCATGTACAACCCCTTTTAGAGAGTTTAATTCAACTTTGTGAAAATGCCAACATGTCACATAATATGTTGATTCCTTTACTCCCAGAGGATGAACAGAGGAAACAAAATGAATGGTTTTCCAGCATTGTGAAATACAGCAACACATTTAAAGGGCATGTTGAACAATGGTTGAGTGAACCAGAGGAACTGCTCCACAATGACAGTTGTGTTCAATCTGATCCTGTTGGAATCAATGAAGATGTGTCTTTTCTTCAAATAGCCGATGAACCTCAAGTAATAATGCAGGCTGCATCCATAATCATGACAGATGATATACAAGATGATGTAAAGCCAAGTGACAGTGTGTCAAATGTGGGAAGCAGATCACAAAACTCTGCAACAGGAAGAAAGTCTGCTGCTTCTAGTATTTCATCTGCACGTCTTAAAGCTGAGGCGGACTTAGCAGCTTTAAAGATAAGACAAAAATTATTAAAGGACAAACACGAACTGGAAGAAGAGGAGGAACGGCTATGTAAAAGGAAGGAGCAGCTTCAACTGGATGAGGAAATTGCTATGCACATGGCTAAGCTAAATGTGTTCAGATCTCAGAGCATCCTAAGTGGGAAAACCTCTATAACAAAGCAATCAGATGGGATGAATTCTTATTTGGAAAAAAGACAAGGAAAAATACAAACCCTCAGTGCTAAGGCAAATTCATTTATTCCACAAATGTCACAAAAGGAAATCAAATGTGACCACCTGGATACAGGAGCAAGGCCTGAGGAGAAAAATCCATCTCAGTTCTTTCATTTGAAGCCTATGTCTGTAGGGTGCCATGAACCCCAGCAACATTCAGTGTATCGTGATGCTCAAGCAACTACACAAATGCAATATGGAAATGTGTTGTATGCAAATATGGGTCCAGAAAGTGAAAACCAAAACAACATGCTTGGTATTATGAGGAAGCAAAATGAAATCACTACACTGTTGATACAGCAGCAATGTCTTTCATCTTTGCCCAAGCGAGATATACCAACCTTTGATGGTGATCCATTAAAATATCATGCATTCATGAAGGCTTTTGAGGATGGTGTGGAAAGGAACACTGCGAGCCACAGTGACCGACTCTATTTCCTGGAGCAGCACACTAAGGGTCATCCAAAAGAGCTTGTTAGAAGCTGCCAGCACATTGATCCAGAGAGGGGATATGTTAAGACTAAGGCTTTACTACAGGAGCAGTTTGGAAATGAGCAGAAGGTTGCATCTGCATACATGGAAAGGGCTCTTTCATGGCCTCCGATCAAAACTGAAGATGTAAAAGCTCTTCAAGATTACAGCTTTTTTCTCAGAGGCTGCTGTAATGCCATGGAAGAGGTGCAATACTTGCATGAGCTAGACATGCCTGCCAATATGCTGGCCATTATAAGGAAACTGCCTTACAAATTTAGGGACAAGTGGAGAACTGTAGCCTGTGAACTGCAAGAAAGGCACAGCCAGAGAGCTACATTCATTGACATCGCTAGTTTCATTGAGAGACAAATGAGAATCTTAACTGACCCAGTGTTTGGAAACATACAGGATGCTCCATCGCTGACAACAAACAAAGGTGTAAGCAAGCACAATCCACAATCTCGTTCTGGAATTAAAGGAACCAGTTTTGCTACCACTGTAGCCCCTGTGGGAAACAAAACTCAACCTGGAACTGAAAGGAAGACATGTCTTTGCTGTGGAGGAGGTCACGCATTGGATTTGTGTCCTCAGTTGGGGAAAAGAGCACATAAAGAGAAGATTGGCTTCTTGAAGGACAATGGTGTCTGTTTTGGCTGTTTGTGTATTGGACACATCAGCAAAGATTGCAGAAAACGGATTTCCTGTGCAAAATGTGGTCTTAAACATCCAACCATACTTCACATTCCTTGAAAGGAAAAGGAATCTGACCTAGCTGAGAGGAAAGCAGAGGTGTCAGTGGACAGCACTCTGGTGGCAAGTGGTCTTACTGGGGCTGGTGATCACGATTGTAAACTTCCCATAGTTCCAGTGCAAGTTAAATCCAGAAAGGGGAGCAAGATTGTCACCACCTATGCTTTCTTGGACCAAGGCAGTACAGCAGTATTCTGTACAGAGTCTCTGATGCACAAGCTTGACCTTACAGGGAAGAAGGTACATATTCTTTTACGGACAATGGGCCAAGAGAAAGTTGTGAGCAGTCACATCGTGTCAGGCCTGGAGGTAGCTGGCTTGAATGAGGAGCACTTCTGTGAACTGCCCAAGGCTTACACGCAGATGTGCATGCCTGTTCACAAAGGGAACATTCCGAGACAGAGTGATCTTCAGAGATGGCCTCATTTAAAACATGTCAATTTGCCTGAGATTGAGGCAGGGATTGAGCTGTTGATAGGGACAAATGTTTCTAAGGCCTTGGAACCATTGCAAGTCATACGCAGTGTTAATAATGGACCCTATGCAATAAGGACAATGCTGGGTGTGAACGGACCACTGAAAGGAGACAGTGGAGATGCAATGGACTGTGAGCAGCCAGAGTTACAAGTGAACAGAGTGTCAGTTGTGTGTTTGGATGAACTTTGGCAGCAGCAATTTAAGGCAGATTTCCCTGAATGCAGCATGGATGAACAAATTGGCATGTCAAGAGAAGATCAAAAGTTTATGGAACTGGTCACAAACTCAGCAAAGCAAGTGAATGGCCACTATCAGATCAACTTACCTCTGAGGAAAAGGGACGTTAGCATGCCAAATAATAAGAAAATCATTGAGCAGCGTGCCTTACACCTGAAGAAGAGGCTTCAGAAGGATTCCTCATTTCATGCTGATTATATGGCCTTCATGAATGACCTTGTTGCCAAAGGTTATGCTGAAAGGGTGCCTGAAGAGGATGTGGAACGTAGTGATGGCAAGGTCTGGTATATTCCGCACCATGGCGTCTACCATCCTACAAAAGGAAAGATCAGAGTTGTCTTTGACTGTGGAGCGAGTTTTCAGGGAACATCACTTAATGCTCAGCTCCTACAGGGACCAGATCTTACAAGTTCACTGATAGGAGTGGTGACCAGATTCAGGAAAGAACCAGTGGTGATCATGGCAGATGTTGAATCCATGTTTCACCAGGTAAGAGTGCCACTGGAAGATGTTGATTTGCTGAGGTTCCTCTGGTGGCCTGATGGGGATTTAAATCAAGATCTCGTCGACTTCAGGATGAGGGTGCATCTCTTTGGGGCGACGTCGTCTCCCAGCTGTGCCAATTTTGCCCTCAGAAAATGTGCAGAGGACAACAAAGAACAGTTCAGCCAGGAAGTGGTGGATAATGTCCTACATTGCTTCTATGTTGATGACTGTCTTGTGTCAGTAGCTTCGGAGGAGGAAGCAGTGTCACTTTATCATGACCTTGTCTCCATCTGTGCTAAAGGTGGATTCCAGCTCACAAAGTGGATAAGCAACAGGCATGATGTTCTGTCTGTGATACCTGAGAGCCACAGAGCTAAGGATATGAAAAGGTTGGACATGGACCAGTATGTGCTACCAGTAGAGAGAGTACTTGGGGTGGAATTGTGTATCCAGTCTGATACTTTTAAGTTCAAGATTGTGATCAAGGACAGACCACTCACCAGGAGAGGGATTCTCTCAACAGTTAGCTCCATCTATGATCCTCTTGGTATCTTGAGTCCTGTCATCCTGTCAGCGAAGAAGATCTTAAGGGATCTGTGCAGGAGAGCACTTGGCTGGGATGATGTCATACCTGAGTTGGTTGCTCAGGACTGGACAAGTTGGCTGGATGAACTTTGTCATTTGGAGAAATGTAACATCATGAGATGTCTGAAACCACTGGACTTTGGAGAAGTTACTACAGCACAGCTGCATCATTTCTGTGATGCAAGTGAAGAGGGCTATGGATTAGTGACTTACCTGTTGTCACGAAATGCCCACTCTCAAGTACACAGTGCCTTTGTTATGGGAAAGGCTAGGGTAGCTCCACTGAAGTCTGTTACCATCCCCCAAATGGAGCTTATTGCTGCCACCATGGCAAGCCGCATTGATGTCTTGTGGAGGAAAGAGCTGCATATGCATCTTCAGGATTCTGTGTTTTGGACGGACAGTGCTTCTGTGCTCAAGTACATCAAAAATGAGACTTCCAGATTCAGAGTCTTTGTTGCCAACCGAGTCTCAGAAATTCGCAAGGCCTCACACCCTTCTCAATGGAGGTATGTTGAAACTGCACGCAATCCAACCGATGTTGCCTCCAGGGGTGTGAAAGTAGATACATTTCTCAAGAATGCAACATGGGTGTCAGGGCCTCATTTTCTCCTTCAACCTGAGAGTGAGTGGCCTGTCTCTCCTGACGATGCTCTTCAACTTCCATCAGATGACCCTGAGGTTAAGAAAGCTGTTGCAGTGAATGCTGTACAGGTCAGAGAGGAGGTTGATGCAGTGACTCGCATGATCCATTACTTTGACTCTTGGACCCATCTGAGAAAGTCTGTTGCTTGGATCTTGAGATTTAAGACTTGGCTCTTGTCTGTTTGTCAGAAGAGGAGACAATTGAGCATGGCTCTTGCACAGTCTGACTTGGATACGGACCAACAAAGACGTTCATTGGAGAAGGACATGGAAACTTTTAAGAGAGAGACAGTTTCAAGTTGTCTATCAGTGGAGGAGCTTGAGAAGGCTGAACTGGAGATCATCAAGTTTAGTCAAAGGAAGAGGTTTCCAGAGGAATTCTCCAGGCTGCAAAAGGGAAAAAGTGTGAAGGGGCACAGTCACATCTACACACTCTGCCCACTGATGGAGGATGGTGTTTTGAGAGTTGGTGGTCGGCTCAGCAGGTCATCTATGCCAGCAGAAACGAAACATCCCATAATACTGGCTAAGGATTTACATATATCAGCCATTCTTCTGAGGCACATTCATCAAGAGGTGGGACATGGTGGTCGTAACCACATGTTATCCAAACTGAGCGAGAGATATTGGATCACTGGTGCCAGTACAGCCATAAGGAGAGTTCTGTCAAAGTGTATCATCTGTTGACGGTTGAATGCTCAGCCAGTGTCCCAGCAGATGGCAGACTTACCTTATGAAAGAGTTACTCCAGATGAACCTCCTTTTACTCGTGTTGGAGTTGACTATTTTGGACCTTTCGAGGTGAGGAGCAGAAGGAGTGTAGTGAAGAGGTATGGAGTCATTTTCACCTGCCTGGCCATACGCGCAATCCACCTTGAAGTGGCACCTTCACTGGACACAGACTCTTTCATTAATGCACTCAGACGCTTTATAGCGAGGTGTGGTCAAGTTCAGGAATTGCGCTCTGATAATGGGACAAACTTCATTGGAGCAGAGCGTGAATTGAGAACAGCTATTGAGCAGTGGAATCAGTTTCAGATTAATGGTGTTCTTCTTCAGAAAGGAATAAAATGGACTTTTAACCCCCCGACTGGCTCACATCATGGAGGATCTTGGGAGAGGTTAATTAGATCAGTGAGGAAAGTCCTCAATTCCACTTTAAAAGTGCAAAACTTGGACGAAGAAGGCCTTCACACAGTTCTCTGTGAAGTGGAAGCCATCATCAATGGCCGTCCAAATTACTAAAGCATCCACAGATCCTAATGACCTGGAAGCATTGACACCAAATCACCTGTTACTTTTGAAGACCTTACCATCTTTGCCACCAGGAGTCTTCCAGGGGACAGACATGTATGTGCGTAGACGATGGAGGCAGGTCCAGTACATGTCTGACTTGTTCTGGAAAAGATGGGTTAAAGAATACTTACCTCAACTGCAGGAGCGTCAGAGGTGGTCAGGAGTGAAGCGCAACCTCATCCCTGGAGATGTAGTGCTTATAGTGGATAACACGGCACCTCGTAACTCCTGGGTCATGGGAAGAGTCCTACAAACCTTTCCAGACAGGAGAGGTTTTGTGCGTCAGGTACGCATCAAAACAAAGAGCAGCTGCCTGGACCGACCAATAACCAAAGTCTGTCTACTACAGGAGGCCGAAGCTGGATAAGGAGTGGTTGATGCACATTGTGACACTTTGACCTCCATTTTGACTCTGATTTTGACTGACAGACATAGAGTGATGGTAAAGATCACTCTGATAAGACTATGTGCTAGTAACCTCTGGTCTTACTGACTTATGACTCCTTCACAGGATCAGGAGGAAGAAAGAAGATCGAAAATGTAAAGTAAATTTATGGACTTTGATTATTGAGCTTTTAATTGCTTCATGCCTCCTATTAACATCTGCAATGTGAGTAATTATTATGTAATAACCTAATAATTAGGGGCTGGCGTGTAGGAGCCATGAATTGCCATGGATTAATTTCAAGTTTGAATGAATTGCAAAGTAGTAATTCTTTTGTTTTATATTTTGGGTTATTTTGGTTTGTTTATTATTGCACGATCACGGGGATTGATAATCAGGTCACATGGATATGGGCGGTGGTATCCTATAGTTAATTTAAGCACCTGTTCACCTGCATGCCAGCTGGTAAGAGACAGAGGGTGAGTGGGTCGTCGTATTTTTTGTTGACCGCTGTTTTACACCTGATCGCTGTGATTATTTTGAGTATATTTTGTGCACGTTATAATAAGTTGATCGTTTTCATTAATAAAACTTATTAAACCTATTTTTTGATCTCGGCGAATCTTTTTGGTAGCGTGTCAGACAAACGGCAAACAAGGCCCAACCTCAGCCTCTCAGTGACTTTTACATTGTTGCCAGTAGTCGCTACATAGGATTATTATTATTATCATCATCATTTCCACACAGACACATATACACACACTCTAAACACACACACACACACACACACACACATACACACACACACACGCATACACACATGTATACACACACACACACACACACACATACACACATACACACACACATACACACACATTATTATGATTATTATTATTATCACTATTGCTGATATCCATCAGTTTAGTTCAGTTTTCTTTCTTTTGTGTATTTATTTATGTAATTTGCATTACAAAACATTGTTGACAATGTTATTGTTTTCAAACTGTAAAGTTAACATAATGTTTTACTGTTTGGATGTTAAAACCTGTACCTGCCCCTGTTTGTACTACTTTGTACAATGTGCTTTGGCAACACTGTACTTTAATATGCTCATGCCAATAAAGCCTCACTGAACTGAAATGAACTTACACAAGTGACGTCACCACTATCACAAGTCTAAATTACACAACACGTAGTTCCGACCAAGCAATCTGATTGGTCAACTGGACATTTAGAACGAGCTTGAATCAGAATGACAGCACACCTAGCCGTGCTCAAATGAAAAAAGCCTCATCACTAAAAATATCACTCCGCAATTCATTAGAACTACAGACCGTGACGTCACGCTAACAACATCAGTCACTTCCGGGTAGACGACTGGTGGTTGATTTGAGTTGCGGAGATATGTGAACTTTTTCTTCTGTTGTCATTTTCAGTCGTAACTGTAACGTGTGAAGATATATAGTTAAACACGGTGGTCCGACCTATCTGATGTTTCTGCTGGCTTTATTTTATGTACTGTGTTGCTTTGCTAGTGTCTGTGGTTTGTTTTGTTTTGTGGTGATCTGCAGTGAAAACCCGGAGCGGAGTTTGAGTTGTTTTTCTTTTCTGTTTGTGAAACTGGATTGAACTGAACTGATCAGGAGTTGTGGGGAAAACAAAACGGATCCTTAACCGAGTGGATTGAACTCTGAGAGACGAGTTACACTGACACACACTGAAAAACTCTTCATCGTTACCCTGCTCCCCCACACACAGCAAAACTCAGCCATTTTCCCTTCAGTTGAGAGTTTATCTCAGTTTCTACTCCGGCTTCCTCCATCAGCTGTGCTGGTGACACGGCGCTACTAGCTTAAATATATATGTGAAGTTTGCGGACGTAGTAGCTAAATCTGTCCATGGAAAAATTCTTTTTTCAACGGATATCTTAGTTACAACGAGATTGAACTAGCAAAGCAGTTTTGTGTTTATATGTGGGGTATTTATTCAGTTTGGGAAAAGCCACGATCTCTAGAAAGCATTAGCTCCAGTTGGCTGGTTGACTCACGACAGTGATGCGGTCAGGAACGAGGCGCCTGACCGCATCACTGAAGCACAACCTCTCTGTAATATTGATTAATTAATAATGTGATATATCATCATAAGCCAACACAACCAAGCTCAGAACAAATGAGCCTACAGAGCCATAAGCGAACAGCAAAGAGGAGGAGGATACTAATCCATTCTGTGACTTTATGACAACAACCTCAGTAGATAAGCATGGACACACTAACACTCGTCACCATCTATATCAATCGATCCAGCACAACAATATGACCAATTCATGGACCAGAACCACCAAGGCAGGATGATAAAATATGCTTTCAGTCACCAGCTGACGGCTCAGAAAAGGGCAGCATGGCGGTTTTTCCTCCCGGCAAACTTCACCACGTTAAACCCGCGGTTAATTTTACCAGCAGTTTGAGTGATGACAGTATTCTGTGGCTGGTGGGCTCCGAGGCGCCTTAATTCCAGTTTCTCCTCCAAATAAAGAGTTTATACCCTGTGCTCGAGTATGAAATCCACTTCATTTTTTTCAAGTTAGCTGGCGTTAGCTGAGAAAGTCTCCCCTTTTTAGCCGACTGTAAATTGTAACTGTAAACAGCTCGCGCTGTAGCCTCACTGCAATGTCATTTGAAATATTTCACAGTTGATTGGCTATCTGTCTGACAGAGAGCTATCTGATTGGCTATCTGTCAGACAGCGAGCCAATCAGCTGTGAAATATGAAATGACGCTTTAGTGGGGCTTCAGGCTGTCTGCCCCACTTGTCATCAATTTCATGTGATCTACACATAGGATATACATTGAATACATGAACACTCTGAGCATGCGTATTCATATTTTCCCACGTACAATACACATTACACTGTGAGAGAGGGGCTAGCCCCACATTCACACCGGCCACCGTAGGCCCGCTGCGGACACAAATCAGGAAAACGCAGACTGAAGCAGCAAGGCAGGGAACAATTAAAAATGAACTAAAATCCTAACACAAATTATATAATGCAATTTATGAATACGCTATATTCATAGATAATAAATTGTGGCAGATAAAATTTGAAAATTGATAATAACATCATTTGTTTGCAAAGTTCTTTCCGGCTGGCTGAGGGAGAGAGAGAAAGAGAGAGAGTAGTTGGCAGCAGGTGCATTTAGAGGCTAAATGACTTAGCAGGAAGATGGACGGTGGAAAAAAGAGGAAGGGAGGAGCAGAGAGGGAGAAAAAAAGAGAAAGGCGCTTGCAGGAGATGCCGTTAAATGCCGCCAGGTTAGTCAGTAAATAAATGTGCTAGCTAGCTAACATAGCTAATGTTACTGATGCGTCATTGTCCCCTGTTAATGTTAAAGCAGCAAACAGACTGGACAATCAAATATAAAAGTGGCAGTTCCCTTTCTAATTTCCTCAAAAACATTGATGACGTAATTGGCATATCCAGTCTAGTGTTGCAAGCCAAGCCTGCTCCTTTAAGAAGGAGGCTTTGTGGGTAATGTGGGGTAATGTGTGTGTGTGTGTGTGACATAGTAGTGTAAGCGCCGGTAGTCGGAAATACGTGTGTGTCTAGCCACAGCCACAGAGAAAAGGTGTATGCCAGTAGAGGAGAAATAAGTTACCACTGTCAGTGAAACAAGTGTCAAATGCATCACAGAGAGACTATGTATTAAGTCCACTGCGACGCTGGAGTAAAGTACCCCATTCTCCACCGCAGAGTTGGTCCGGACTCTTAGTACAGCTTGTTACCAGCTATGAGCCAGGCTAAGCTAAGTGAGCTAGCGTCATACCAGTGGCCGCCCAACTACGGTTCAGGGCCTGAGATTGGAGAGGTAACACTAGTTAATGTGGTCAATATTATTTGAAAATGAATGCATTATGGTGATTAATTTCAGTCAGTGAGTTCATACTTTGAGCTCATAATTTAAAATTATTGAGACAACACAACATCTTCTGTCACTATTCAGGCTATTGTAAAGATCTGTGTTATTTAATGTTTGTGTTGGTTAAATTTTAACCTTTGATGGGTAACTGTTAGTGTCTATCAGTAAACTGAGTAAGGTATTGTGCTCTTGCTCTGTTCTTTGAATAGGTGGAGAGAGAGAGTTGTTAACTGTATTATATTGGTACATTAAAAGATATGCTGTGCTGTGCTCTTGCTTTTTTTTCTTTTTGAAGGTGGAGAGAGAAGCATTGGTGCCACCGTAGTAGAGAAGCCCACTACTTCAGAGCAACCTGCACATTTTCTATTTTGTTAGTATATTAATTGTTTATTTAGTTATTATTTAATAAATATTGATTAAAAATTAGACCTTCTGTCGTAAGATATGCACCTTTGGTTTTATTTGAGGTTCATAACAGTATATTGTACTAAGTAGTTGTTGGCTCATTAGTTTGTTGTTCACATGCATTAAAATTCACCAGAATGCAGGAAATGAAGTCTTTGTAACTAATATTTTCCTAGTGGGGACCCTCAGACCCCCCACTTAAAAAGTGGCCTGACTGGGACTATATTTCTCGCTATATTTCTCAGCCTGAATGATTTTCCCAGTCCGGCCCTGCTGCATACCCTGTACTTACCCTGTAATTGCATGTAACAAGGGGGGAACTATCAGTACTTTAGATTACAGCCCACACACCTTGTAATTACCCTGTAACTAAATGTAACAAGGGGGGAACAATCAACATAACTTACTCTGTAACTACAGAAGACAATGTGAAAACAGTTTGTTTCAATTTTACTTGCCTCAAAACATGGAAGAACAAACTAAATTAACTACACAGTTTGCAATCAGAAGAGCATATGAACCATATATATATGCACTCTGATTCATACCTAATGTTTTATCTTTAGCTATATTCATATTAGCTATAGCTATATATATATTTCCTGGGATGAAGGGAGACTGTGCACAGAGCTGAAAAAAGGATAAGCTTGCACCTTGAGGATTTGTAATTCTGGACGAAGACAACTGCCAGGCAGAAGACCTTCAACATTTTAATGACTTCAAAATTGTCAACATGTGTTTACACACAAGTGAGTGACATCTTTGGTGGGTGAATTCTGTCCACTGATGGCAGGTGGAGCTAAGATGCTATAAACAAGCATCAAGTGATGAAGTTTGCTGGTGAGGTGAATGACAGCTGAGACAGTCTTCAGACAGCATCCATGACAACACACTGTCCTGGACCTTTGTAAACCCACGTAAACCCATGTATTTTGGCTGTTTTATTGGTACTAAGGTCATTTTGAAATAAAATCACATCAGATTTATTAAGTGCTACAGAAGTCATCACTCTATCTTCCCTGAAATGTCCAGATTTTTGCTCCGTTTTATCGTCATACTGTACCCTGTAATAACATAACAGGTACCTAGTAGTTAAAGAATAACTAGAGTATTAATTCTCTCTAAATTCTTGTTCCCCTGTACCTACATATATATATATATATATATATATATATATATATATATATATATACACAACAGTGGAGGCTGGTCCATAGAGGCAGAGGAGGTTGCTCCTCCTCTATCTTTTGAGAGGCAAGAAGGAGATCAAAATATAAAAAAGAATATTTGATTGAAATAAACCATTACCAAATCTCAGAATTATTTATAAAATATGTTTATTCTCTTCTTTGGAAAGAATCCATCATTGTAATTCTGGTTAAAATGCTTCAACAGTGACACCTGCAGGGCAGGAGGAGAAAGAGCAGTCTGTGTGAAGCGGTGGTGGGGGGCAGAAGGGAAGAGTGGGGGGGGGGGGTGGTGGGCAGAGGAGGACGGGCTCATGCTGTCCTCCTCAGGGTGGGATCTCCTACATCCATTTAAAGTACTTAATTTTTCTTCATGCTAATCTGTGATTGGCCAAGACACATAAAATGATGCTCCAAGGGAGGACGTCCTCCCTAACCAATCAACAACCAGAATACAATATTGACATTGCATTGGTCCAATGAGTGTTTCCAGATTTCATCTTCACTTCTCTACAATTGTAACATACATGAGTGTGAGGTACTGTTAAGAGAAGAAGATCAGTAACATATAGATAAATTGATAGAGTAGTATATTAGAAAATAAATTATAATGCAAATTGTGAACTATATTTTCAAACACATCAGTAAAACATTACATCTTATTTAGGCCCCTTCAACAACAACATTTCCTTTTTTCAGATTTAGAGGTTACCTTTCACTTCTTCTATCGAGCAGTAGATAGCTGCTTCCGCAGCCCTGAAGGACTCTTTATACATCCATGGAAGGACTGTTAAGGACTGTTGTTAAGCTAAACAGAATAGATCTGGACTGTGCAGTGCAGCAGCAGTGGAGGAGTTCCTGAATGAGAAATTAGACCGGATATAGACATAGGAATCCTACTTTTTTAAAAGTCCTTAGTTTAAGAAAATACATAGGAAACACATATGATTCATGTGATATGTCTGTTTTTGATGAGAACATAAATCCCTTGTCACAACAATACTATAAATTTGAATTTCACTTTGTGGGTAAAATGAGCACTTCTTTGTTTAGAAACAATATGTATATGCTAAATGTCTTTAAAGAAGCATCCTTTTCACAACTCAGGGGTTTTTGTTTTTGAAAGCAAATTGTTTTATTGGTATATAAAATTGCCCCCACCCCTCTGATTTCATTGGGTGGAGGACAATGATATGATAAATATATATTTGTACCTACTGTAACGGTACATCGTTAGTACAAAAGATTACACCGTGACTACGGAGTAATTACACTGTACTTTCTTTTCAGACTCAGCAGTTTGTATTCTGAACAGATGACAGGATTGTTTAAACTGATTCACACTAACAAACCTGTCCACCTCTCTGTCCATACCTGAGAGTGTTCAGTCTCCAGTGTGGATCCTCCAGTCCAGCAGACAGCAGCTTCTCTCCTGAGGCTCCTGGATGATTGTAGCTCAAGTCAAGCTCTGTCAGATGCGAGGGGTTGGAGCTCAGAGCTGAGGCCAGAGAAGCACAGCCTTCCTCTGTGATTAGACATCCTGACAGACTGCAGACAGAAAATGACACACATCAAATGATCTGAGATCATGTGTTTATTACTGTCATCACCAATGTGTTTCTGTGATCTTTAGAGTTAAACTTAACACTTTCAGTCACTCCTTCTCGATTCAAATGGCTAACTACTGTAATACTTTTATTGTGAAGTTGTTCCAGCTTCCTGTAACCTTAGTCAACATGATGTTAGGGACTGCTACCTCTTCACTGCATAAAAATAGGTTTAAATAAAAGAATAGTAAAAGAAGAAACAACCACAGTGAGCTGACTAGATGAAAAGCTACAGGTGACATATGCTCACAGTCAAATACAGGACAATCCCAACTAATATGGCATATAAGGACTGAATGTTGTGGAAAAACAGTAAGGAAACATTTCTGACTCCATTCAGTTTCAGGAATCATCCAGATTTTTAAGTTTGTTTGAAACAAAACATGAATTAATCCCACAGTTGGGATGCACTGTCATATCACCATGGTGAGTAAAAATCACTATCATTCCAGCACAGATAATGTTCTGTAATTAAAAAAAACTGTAACTGTTAAAAATCTGTTCACTGAATAACTGTCTCTATGTGTTTTACTTTAGGTCAGTTACACAGTTCTTCATTCAGTTTTTGGATCTTAAAACTCCTCTCTGGTATTTCAGGTTCCAACAGCAAAGACAGAAAAAAACTAATAAAAATATATAAGTAGAAAGTTATTCACAAACTATAAACACACAACTGGTCTGAAAATAACTTGAATAGAGAAAAGTCCAAGTGTTTATTTCCTCATATAAATTACAGTTTAAATGGTGATCAGTTGAACAGATTGATGAATCCTGACCTGAGAGTTTCCAGAGTACAGTGTGGACTCTCCAGTCCGGCAGACAGTAGCTTCACTCCTGAATCCTGAAAGTTGTTGTTACTCAACTCAAGCTCTCTCAGACTAGAGGACTGGGAGCTGAGAACTGAGGACAGAGCTGCACAGCTTCTCTCTGAGAGGTTACAGTCAGTCAGTCTGAAGAGACAACAATAAACAAGAAGACAAATAACATTTGTGTTGAAATAGGTCTAAACGTTGATGATATGTAATCTCTTCCAAGAACTGGCTATGATCTTTGGTGATCTGTTTTAAACCAGCCAGAGATGTGACAGTTAATAATCAATTAATCGGAATAAAAAGTAATTCAGTAACATAAATCACATGGTATCAAAACATGACGAGCTTCTTCATGTTAATCAAAGATGTTATGTTTGTGCTGGACAGTACATGAAGCTGAAGTAGAGAAACATATGTCGGATTTTCTACACAGTAATATTTAAAATCTTGATGAAGAGGAGATTCAGAAATACTGACATAAGAGACGTTGTAAAAACTGTATTGTGCTTTCTCATCTAACAGGAAACCCTGGGTTCTGGGCCGAGCCTTCGCAGTCCTTCACAGTCCTGATGGCATCCTTCCCTGGCTATTGATACTTATACTTATTGTTGTTGTTATGATTGTTGTTCTTCTGTCCCCCCTCCCCCTTTCCCTCTCTCTTTCTCTCTCTCAACCCAACCGTTCAAAGCAGATGGCCGCCCACCAAGAGCCGGGTTCTGCTTGAGGTTTCTACCCGTTAAAGGGGCGTTTTTCCTTACCGCTGTCGCCAAGTGCTTGCTCATGGGGGAATTGTTGGGTCTCTGTAAATTAAAGAGTACGGTCTTGACCTGCTCTATGTGAAAAGTGCCTTGACATGACTTTTGTTGTGATATGGCGCTATATAAATAAAAATTGATTGATTGATTGATTGTATGGTATTTATAGTTATCAGTTGAGACAAACATGATCTGACCTGAGAATTTCCATTGTACAATGTGGACTCTCCAGTCTGGCAGACAGTAGCTTCACTCCTGAAACCTGAAAGTTGTTATTACTCATGTCAAGCTCTCTCAGATGGGAGGGGTTGGAGCTCAGAGCTGAAGCTACAGAAGCACAGCCTTCCTCTGTGATAAGACATCCTGACAGCCTGCAGACACACAAAACAACACATGTCACATGGTCTGATATCACTGCAGGACTGGAAGGTGTTGTTTTTATTTCTGTCATCACCAATGTGTTTCTGTGATCTTTAGAGTCAAACATAATCACTCCATACACTACTTCTCAATTCAAATGGCCAACCACTGTAAGGCTTTTATTGTGAGGCAGTTTCACCTTCCTGTAACCTTATTCAACATGATGTTAGCGACTGCTAACTCTTCACAGCTAAAAATGGGTCTAAATAAAAGAATAGTAAAAGAAGAAGCAGCCACAGTGAGATGATTAGATGAAGAGCTGCAGGTGACAGAGTCTGACTACAGTTTGTATAAACATCAAACCTCCAACACGTCACACAGGTAAATGATTCTATCTCAGGTGCTCACAGTGAAATACAGAACATGAATCCCAACTAATGTGGCATATAATTACTGAACTTTGTGGAAATAAAAGTAAACACTAACAGTAAGGAAATATTTCTGACTCCTTCACTCACACTCACTGTCTCTATTTCACACCGTTTTTAGTAATCATTCAGTGTTTTAAGGTTGTTTGAAACTAAAATGGTGGTTAACCACAAAACAGCTAGGGTAAACTGTCATATCACCATTGTGAGTAAAAATCATCCCAGCACAGATACTGATCTGAAATTACAAGAAACTAAAACTATTGCTAAATACTGTTCACTGAATAACTGTATGTGTACTTTGGGCCAGTTACATAGTTCTTAATTCAGTTTTTGGATCTTAAAACTCCTCTTTAGTATTTCAGGTTCCAACAGCAGAGACAGAACAAAACTAATAAAATTATGTTAATAGAAAGATATTCACAGGCTCTAAACACACAACTGGTCTGAAAATAATTTGAGTAGAGAAAATGCCCAGGTGTTTATCTGCTCATATAAATTAAAGTTTAAATGGTGATCAGTTGAACAGATTGTTAAATCCTGACCTGAGAGTTTCCAGTGTACACTGTGGACTCTCCAGTCCGGCAGACAGTAGCTTCACTCCTGAATCCTGAAAGTTGTTGTTACTCAAGTCAAGCTCTCTCAGACTACAGGACTGGGAGCTGAGAACTGAGGACAGCGCTGCACAGCTTCTCTCTGAGAGGTTACAGCCACTTAGTCTGAGAAATACAATTGGAAAAAATATTTAATGAAACATTTATTTTTCTCCCCTATTGAAAAAATCTCTTTGAATATCTTTTCAATAAATCAATCAATAAATAACTGTCTTTGTACTTACAGAGCTTTGTTGGAGGCTTTCACCACTGGCAGCAGCCTGAGAAGAGCCTCTTCTGACGCAGAGTATTTCTTTAGGTCAAACACATCCAGATCTTTTTCTGATGACAGCAAGATGAAGACCAGAGCTGACCACTGAGCAGGAGACAGTTCATCTGTGGAGAGACTTCCGGATCTGAGATACTGTTGGATCTCCTCCACTAGAGAATGATCATTCAGTTCATTCAGACAGTAGAAAAGATTGATGCTTTTCTCTGCAGACAGATCCTCACTGATCTTCTTCTTGATGTACTTGACTGTTTCCTGATTGGTGTGTGAGCTACTTCCTGTCTGTTTCAGCAGGCCTTGTAAGACAGTCTGATTGTTCTGCATTGAAAGACCAAGGAGGAAGCGGAGGAACAAGTCCAGGTGTCCATTTGGACTCTGTAAGGCCTTGTCCACAGCACTCTGGTAGAAGTGTGTCTCTGCAGATTTGTCTTTTCTTGTTTCAGACTTCTGGGTTGTTGTTTGTTCTTCTGCCAGCAGATTGACTCCAGAGTTGATGAATGTCAGATGGACATGAAGAGCAGCCAGAAACTCCTGAATGCTCAGATGGATGAAGCAGAACACCTTGTCCTGGTACAGCCCTCTCTCCTCTTTAAAGATCTGTGTGAACACTCCTGAGCACACTGAGGCTGCTCTGATATCGATGCCACACTCTGTCAGATCTGATTCATAGAAGATCAGGTTGCCTTTCTGCAGCTGCTCAAAAGCCAGTTTTCCCAGAGACTCAATCATCTTCCTGCTTTCTGGACTCCAGTGTGGATCTGTCTCAGCTCCTCCATCATACTTGACCTTCTTCAGTTTTGACTGAACCACCAAGAAGTGGATGTACATTTCAGTCAGGGACTTGGGTAGCTCTCCTCCCCCTCTGCTTTTCAACACATGCTCCAGAACTGTAGCAGCGATCCAGCAGAAGACTGGGATGTGGCACATGATGTGGAGGCTTCGTGATGTCTTGATGTGGGAGATGATGGTGCTGGCCTGTTTCTTGTCTCTGAATCTTTTCCTGAAGTACTCCTCCTTCTGTGGGTCAGTGAACCCTCTGACCTCTGTCACCATGTCAACACACTCAGGAGGGATCTGATTGGCTGCTGCAGGTCGTGTGGTTATCCAGAGGCGAGCAGAGGGAAGCAGTTTCCCCCTGATGAGGTTTGTCAGCAGCACATCCACTGAGGTGGACTCTTTAACATCAGTCAGGATCTGATTGTTGTAGAAGTCCAGAGGAAGTCGACACTCATCCAGACCGTCAAAGATGAACACAACCTGGAACTCTTCAAACATGCAGATTCCTACTTCTTTGGTTTCAGTAAAGAAGTGATGAACAAGTTCCACCAAGCTGTACTTTTTCTCTTTCAGCATATTCAGCTCTCTGAAAGTGAATGGAAATGTGAACTGTATGTCCTGGTTGGCTTTGTCTTCAGCCCAGTCCAGAGTGAACTTCTGTGTTAAGACTGTTTTCCCAATGCCAGCCACTCCCTTTGTCATCAGCGTTCTGATTGGTTCATCTCTTCCAGGTAAGGCTTTAAAGATGTCTTCTTGTCTGATGGTTGTTTCTGGTCTGTCTATTTTCCTGGATGCTGTTTCAATCTGTATGACCTCGTGTTCATCGTTGACCTCTGCAGTCCCTCCCTCTGTGATGTAGAGCTCTGTGTAGATCTGATTCAGAAGGGTTGGGTTTCCTGCTTTAGCAATCCCCTCAAACACACTCTGGAACTTCCTCTTCAGGTTAGACTTGAGTTTACGTTGACACCTGCCAGCATGAGTCCCTGAATGAACAGACATGAAAAAGGATCAATAAATGAAGTATAAAGTAAATATTTAAACATTTAATTAAACATCAAACATATTTTTCTCAATCTCTTGAGACATCAGTAAATTTCTAATTTGTCCAGTATGTTAAATCTTTATAGAAATCCTCTTACTGCTCTGCAGACAGTCAGCCAGCTCCTCCTGCTTCATTCCCCTCAGGAAGTGCAGTGTGATCTTCAGAAATGCCTCTCTGCTCCTCCTCTGCTTTTCCTCCTCACCGTCCAACACCCCCTCATCCTCCCTCTGACTCTCTAGGCACTCTGGGTAATCTGAACTCAGAACCTTCTGCATCTTCTTCAGCTCGTTCTTCACAAAAATGACGATGTTCTCCTCCAGCAGCTGGAACAGAATACTATATGAATGACACAATCAAACTGAAATCATGAAGCAAACATCAGATCCATGTTGGACAGACTGACAATCCACTGGTCTACAAAGTGCAGCATGGAGATGATTGTGAACTGAATAGATGTAAAAGTAGTTGTTGTACATGTACAGACCATAAATATGGAGTTCAGGTGTGTTTGATGCTGCTGGGCAGACTGACCACTGGGAACCTCTGAGCTCTCCTGGTCCACTCTGTGGAGGAATCATGAAGAATGAGCTCACATTATGTCTGTCCACACAGAGACAAACACAAGCTAAAGGTCCATCAAGTGATATTTGGATGTGAACAGAGAATCAGATGACTCCCTGTAGTGATAAAGCTTTACTAATCCTGCTGATCCCATAAGAGAGAATGAGAATCAACTGCTCAGTCTGTTTGTAGCTTTCAGCTCAGTGTTTTGCTTCATCAGTCAGTTTGGTTTAGTCCCAACAGCTCTGAACAACAGCTCTCCCTCACTGTACACCGCTGAAGTGCCCTGGAGCAAGGCAGCTACAACCTCCAGCTGCTCCAGTGGAATTGTTCAGTGTCTGCTTGTATCAGACGGGTTGAACTGGGCAGCTCCCAGTATGAAAATGACATTCAAGTGTGTGTAAATGATAAAGTAGGCAGGAGTCATGTCTGAGGTTTTTGAATGTCTTGTGTTTGAGCAGGTTGAGGAGTATTTAGTCAGACACAGTTTGTTGTATGAGCTTCAGTCTGGTTTTACAGCAGCAGACTCTACTGACATCTGTCTGATTCATTTGTTTGATTTTATTAGTCAAAACCTTGATGAAGGAAATTATGCTGACTTGCAGAAAGCTTTTGACACAGTGAATCGTTCTGTAATGTTGTCAAAGTTACAGTGCATGGTGTTTGGACATACTGCTGTAAAATGGTTTATTTCTTACATTACAGGAAGAACTCAAGTCTGTGATGTTGAAGTGGTTCTATCAGAACCTCAGGATATTACATGCGTGGTGCTGCACGGTTCTATTTTAAGGCCTCTTATTTCTTATGTATATAAATGATACGACAGCTGCTGTGACATGCAAGCTGCTGCTGTATGCCGATGATTCTGCATTACTGCTATCTGGGAATGATGTCAGTGAAATTCACAACTCTTAGTAATTTATCAGAAAGTGTGAGAGAGTGGCTCATAGATAAAAAGCTTTCAATACATTTGGGTAAAACCGAGTCAATCCTGTTTGGAACAAAGACGTCAAGAACAAATACACTGAAAATCTTTTGTAAAGAAATTGAAATTTTATTATATTTTGTATCATACTTAGGAATAATATTGGACCAGTCACTGTCCCGTGAATCTGTTGTTGCTAAAATATCTGAGAGTGGCAGCAAACTTAAGTTCCTGTTTCACAGACTAAGGCTCTTTTTAACTTTTCTGTTAAGAAACTTCTGCAAAATAATATTATTCAGTATTTATTAGATGTATCCTCTTTAACTCATGTTGGTGATGAATTCAGAAGTGTAGGACTGCTGCCAGTACAGCTCAGAGTAGAACAACAGAAGCTGCATCATATGTTCAACATCATCAATGGGTTTGCTCCTCAATACTTCACAGATAACAATGGAACATACTCAGCATGGCTATAACACCAGGGCCAGTGTGTGTTCATATAAAGTCCCTCCAGTGAATAATGTAGCCAGAAGTTCCTTTTTTTAAGCTGCTGCCGTGTTGTGGAACAGCCTCCTGTTACACATCCAGCTGTTAAAAATGAGAGGAGCTTATAGAAGTCAGGTCAGGACTTATTTATGGAACATGGTCACAGGTTTATAATGAAATCTGCAATTCCATTTTTACGTCAGCCATCAAATTGTCCTTGTTGTACTTTTTTACGATGTGGGCATTTATTATTTTATTTAATTTTTGGTGGTTTATGTTGGAAATGAGTGTTTTCACTTTAACATGTTTTTTTATGTCTGTAATATATAAATAAATCATATCATGTCACTTATCATATGAACAACTGAGTTCAACACCATGAATGTCTTCCAGGAGAGACTGTCTGAACATGTGATCTGTTATCTCCATATTTAAATGATTATCATGTCTCCTCCCTCTCTATGACGGCCGGCTTTTCACTGACGTGGTTGGACAACACGTCATACAAACCAGTTCTTTTCTAGCATAACCCGACGTTTACTGTCAGTTACAGCTTACATCTGATCAGCAGATGGGCGTCCTCCTTTAAATTCAATTAAACCGCCCTTCGACCAGTCGCTCTTAAAGGACAGACAGCTGGGTTCAGGTCCAGGAGAGTCTTGAATCTGCTGCTGGATCCTGAAACAACAACAGCTCTGATAAATGTGCATGTTGGATAGAAATGAAAAGTCTGTTCAGTCTTTGCAGCTTTACATTCTGACCTTCCATGAGCAGGTTGTCCAGATTTAAATTGTGTATCTTTATCCATGGACCAGTCACTCTTCATGGACACACAGCTGGGTCCAGGTCCAGGTCCAGGTCCAGGTCCGGAGGAGTCTGGTCTGTGCTGCTTCTTTGTTCTTCAACACAACACACACAGAGCTCTGAGTGTGAATAATGATGGTGGAGTGATGTGAGTGGAGAACAGTGATGGACAGTTAGAGATCCTCATCTCACCTCTGAGCTTTGGTCTGGCTGTCATGTTCCCCACACAGAGAGCTTTTAGAGGGAGGGACTCCCTCCTCTCTGTCCTCACACTGATCCATAGCAGAGAAACACCTTCACACAAACACAACAACAAGCTCATTCATTACATCAAGCTGCACATCACACCAGCACTGCAGTTACAACGGCGTCATTCTTTTTTCAACCACCAGATGGCATCAAAGTAAGACATTATTCTTCATTTCCACTGAGGTTTAATGTTTAATGTTTTACTTTCAGAAGGTTCCAGTTCTCTGTTGGCTTTTCATTTACCACTATAGAGCACATTTAATAGAGATGAGCTGCTGGTGGAGTCAGCTGTGTGGCAGAAGAAATAAAAATACTCACTAGGTGAATTCAGATCCACATCCAGTCACAGAGTCTTTGTAGCTTCACCTGCAGAGGAAACACAGAGAGAGAAACTGCTGCTGATTCTCCTTCATCAGTCCTTCATCATCAGTCTGAGGACTCTGGTTTTCTATGGAGTCATTTGTACTTCTTGCTGTTTTAATTAAAGATTGTACTGAATCACACTTTTAACTTATTTACTTTAAATTTAGACTTTTACAGATTGTAAGGATTGAAGGACAGACGTTTCCATGATTAATGGTTAAATTTATGGAGCATTGAACGTTGATGTTGCACATTACCAACATCATCTACAGTAAAGATTAAAACAGGCAGAATAAGAGAGTACAAACTGTCTGACTCAATAATGTGACATTGATTTTATATTGATATAGTATAAAGATACTGAATGAAGGTTTGGCAGCAACATAAACTTTAGTTTCTATTGCTGCAGCTCTTCGCTTGGTTAAAATACTGAATATCATCAATGAAAAGATGTTTTCAACAGTTTGTCTGTGATATAGTTTAGAAAGATTTCAGGGGATATTAATTTTACTTTTATTAGCTGTTTATCACTAACCATACCACCTGTGAAACAAAGTCTCCCTCACTACCAGCATGATACTGGTTATTAAAACATGCACCAGTTTAAAGGTGACTGAATGGGGCGACCCTTCATACTGACACTAAACTTCTCTGACAATGAATAAAATGTTTTACACAAATAAACTCAAGACTGTTTGAAACCGTTTGAGTTCATTTTATGTCAAACCTGTCAGAACATAATCACATGACTGTGTTTAAGTGCAGTTAGTGACGTGTTGAAAGCTGATAAAATGTGTATCTGTCAGGTTGGTGAGCTGTTGTTGACTTGCTAGCTAGTGACAGTGTTCCTAATATAACTGCAGCACATTTTACTGTTTGATGAACAATCAATTCACTGCAGAACATCTATTAAAACATGGTTTACTTTTACTGCTCAACATTAAACACAACTAAACAGCATATTATTAATAATCTATTTCATTCATTTATGAAAAGCAGCAGCATCATACATTGAGCCTTTAACACTCAGTGTCAGCTGTGTATTTATTTGAGTCTCATTTATTATTATTGATGCACATATTACATGTTATATGCAGGTAATTTTTCAGAGTAACAACAGACAGTGAAAGTTTGACTGTTGGAACAGTTGTTGAAACAAGTAGACCAGCATTTCATTCAAACTGAGCAGAGCAAACACTGACAGGCATCTTTTATTCTCCCTCTAAATGTTCTTGTTGCTGCATCATCTGTAGATTCTCTTTCCATCATAGATGCTTTCCAAGCTAGCAGCATACGAGCTGTCTGAGGCTAATGAGCTGCTAATAAAACCCTCTGAGTCATTTTTTACTGTTGGGTTAACTGTTATGTATTTTGCTTTTTTTACTTTTAATCTTGTATCTGTCTACTATATTAACTACTGACAAACACCTTTGTTCTCACTCTTGTTTATTGTATCTCATCTTTTTCGGATTTATAATATTATTGGATTTGTTCGATGCTGTTTTCACATTTTTCCTCCATTAAAGCTCCAAAGGCAAACTGCTGTCTTCAACCTTTACTGGAAGTGTGTTGTGTAACTAAACACTTAGTGAGGACAGAAGAACAGTTAAAAGAAAGAGAACAGCAGCTTCTCTCACACACTTGGCTTCCTGGAAATCACAGACCACCTCTGACGTGACTGATCAGATCATAAATAGTCCAAAAGTTCCAGATGAAAATACTTTATAACATTAAAGGTGAGTCAACAGGTTGTATGATACAGGTGTGTCTGTGTGTCCTTACATGACCGTTAAACCTGCTCATTATATCAGGTTAATGATGAACAGATATTCACACAACAACTGGTGGAAACTACTAGTCTGATTCTTGATTAAATGTTAACTCAACAATACAACAAGATTTCCACTGAGAAATGATGGAAAAATGCAGGATGAATGCAGTAATATTTAGTAAAGGCTCAGCACAGGAAGCTGCTGACACTCATTGATCTGATTGATCCTAATTAGCACGACCAGCAGTAGCAGCCAACAAAAACCATTATAATATCATTATAATTAATTACAATTAATAAATAAAATCAAAATAATTATCTTAGGAACACATTAATATATGACTCAGATTATTCACAATTTGATGGGCACAACAGTCCAAACCAAAGACAGTAACACACAATTTTTAACTTAATTGTCTTCAATCCTTGAAAATTAAAACTGTCCTGAACCAGCCTGGTCACCAGAATAAAACATTTGCATTTTTCTGCAAACCACAGAAACGTTGAATATATACGTTTCAACACATGTAATACGTAGCATATTAACGTTTCTAAAGTGACGTAGTTCACATGAGATCTATATGAGCTGGTTTTCTTATTAGGAGGACGAGGGGTCGGTGGATGGTTTGGAAGTTTCTTGGAAGAAAGTTGAAAGTTGGAAATCAGCAAAGAGCGTGGTTCGAGACCACCTCGAAACCAACGCCCGCTTCCTGTTTCAGCTGACAAAACCCGAGACGTTGGGACATTTGGAGCTGTTTCTATTTTATTTTTTATTTTATTTTAACCCAAACCATGATCTTTCCCTAACCCTAACCAAGTGGTTTTTGTGCAGTAACCTAACCAGACCTTAACCACAGCATTCTCACATCATAAAACATCATTATTCAATGGATAATGGCCAACATTGAAAAGTAGACACTCAATGTATCCGTGGTTTGCTGAAATGTACAATGCTAATGTTTTATTCTGGCAATTGAGCTGTTTAGGTAGTTTCTCTCCTCTATATATGAAAATGAGGTCGACTAAATATTGGAAACATCTTTCAAAATAATTAAGTCCAAAACAACAACCACAGAACCAATGAACCTCAACAAAACTTAACACTTATTGCATCACTGTTGTATTTCATGGTATTATTCAGGTGTTTCTATTTTTCTGGTCACTTAGTGTGTCAACAGGCTGAATTTTGACTAATGAAGCTTTTCCAGAGTTTCCTCTGATGTTTCTGTTGTCTAAACAGCATCTTGTTAGCAAAGCTAATTAGAGTCAAAGAGTATTAACGAGATTTCAAACCTTCCACCAGTATTCAACAAAGCAACATAATAAATCACTACTAGCACCATCTCTACTGGTGTCACATCATTTTAACCCCCGCTGACACAAACATGATGAAACCTGTTGCTTACGTTACCTTTAGATGCTGAAAATCATTTTCATCAAGCTGATGAGTGAAGGTGAAATTAATCAGCAGCTTCAACCAGGAAACCAAACGTAGGAAGAACAAACATGTAACTCACAGCAGGAAGATTTCAAATGTCAGTTGCTTCACAAACAGTCTCAACTCTGAATTCATCTTTAACCAGAAGTGACTTTAAAGAAATATGATCCCAGCACAGCGCTGACCTTTGCAATAAAGAACCTGGAACAGCTAAAGTCAAACATTGACAGACTGTATAAATCCTCATCACATAGATTTAGTCTTCTAGCCAAACTCAGGGCAGAACAGTCTGCAGAGCTTCGCTGAGCTTCTTGCTGTGAGTGAACTGTAATAACTGAAGGAGACTCAGATGAGCCTTTCGCTGGTTGCAGTCAGAGGACAGTTTAGAGAGATGTTGGTGAGAACATCAACCTGAGACTGTAAAGGTGGGGGGGCTTTGATGGTGCTGGACTCATCCTGAGCACGGCCGCTTTGCTCCCAATGATTTCACTGTATAAACTTGGAATCTGTGTGTAACAGGTCACCTGTTTTCTGTACAGAAAAGCCTTTAAGTTAATAATTCTATCGTAAGATCTCAACACACATCAGGAGGTTTAAATAGTTGATGAAGTTACCGCTGTCTCCCAGTCTGGAGACACAGGTATGGATGCTGCTGCTGTGTGACAGCCACAGCTGTTCATTAAAGTCAGAGGAAAGGAGCTACATTACACATCTATCAGCGTCACACAGAGTCTGAAAGCTCCGGACAGATTTAACCCCTTCCTCCACCACTGCCACACACACTCTGTATGTTGTAGATTAAGATATATTTACCTGTTTTTACTTCTATGTTTGTACTTTTTATGGACTGTAACTCTATTTTTACTCAGCATGTGACCCACATGTGTTCTCTGTGTTTCTTCTTCTTGTAAACAACAAATAAAGTTATTTGAACTTGAAGCTGTCACTAATACAGACAGAGCAGGTTGTTGTTTTTCTCCACAAAGAAGACAAATGTTGGAAGTTATTGATCTGTGAACACTGACTCAGTACTGTCAGCTGTTATTGGATACTTTGAACAGCGACACTAAAATGGAGGAAAACTTCCACCGTGTTGATTTGTGTTGACTGTTAGTAGAGTTCTGAACTACAGATTTCTGCTGTTTCTACTGGAACTAAACTAACAAGATGAACAAAGAGTCATTCAAGAGTCAAACAGTGAAAACTGTCACAATACAAACACAATAAAGTTACAATAAATACCTTTAGACGGAGAAAAGAAGCTGCAACACGACGAGAACAGAATGAGGAAGAGAGAGAGCTGTTGTTGACTTGCTAGCTAGTGACAGTGTTCCTAATATAACTGCAGCACATTTTACTGTTTGATGAACAATAAATTCACTGCAGAACATCTATCAAAGGACAGAAGAACAGTTAAAAGAAAGAGAACAGCAGCTTCTCTCACACACTTGGCTTCCTGGAAATCACAGACCACCTCTGAAGTGACTGATCAGATCATAAATAGTCCAAAAGTTCCAGTTGAAAATACTTTATAACGTTAAAGGTGAGTCAACAGGTTGTATGATACAGGTGTGTCTGCGTGTCCTTACACGACCGTTAAACCTGCTCATTATATCAGGTTAATGATGAACAGATATTCACACATTAACTGGTGGAAACTACTAGTCTGATTCTTGATTAAATGTTAACTCAACAATACAACAAGATTTCCACTGAGAAATGATGGAAAATGCAAGATGAATGCAGTAATATTTAGTAAAGGCTCAGCACAGGAAGCTGCAGACACTCATTGATCTGATTGATCCTAATTAGCACGACCAGCAGCAGCAGCCAACAAAAACAATTATAATATCATTACAATTAATTACAATTAATAAATACAATTAATGAAATAATTAACTCAGGAAAGGATGAATATACATGTAACGACATTAATATTTTACTCAGATTATTCACAATTTGATGGACGCACACAACAGTCCAAACCAAAGACAGTAACACACAATTTTGAACTTAATTGTCTTCAATCCTTGAAAATTAAACCTGTCCTGAACCAGCCTGGTCACCAGAATAAAACATTTGCATTGTTCTGCAAACCACAGAAATGTTGAATATATACGTTTCAACATGTGTAATACGTAGCATATTAACGTTTCTAAAGTGACGTAGTTCACATGAGATCTATATGAGCTGCTTTTCTTATTAGGAGGACGAGGGGTCGGTGGATGGTTTGGAAGTTTCTTGGCAGAAAGTTGAAAGCTGAAAATCAGCAGAGAGACCACCTTGAAACCAACGCCCGCTTCCTGTTTCAGCCGACAAAACTGGGTGTTTTTAGTGAGATGTCGGGACATTTGCAGGTGTTTTTATTTTTTATTTTATTTTATTTTAACCCAAAACGTGATCTTGCCCTAACCCTAACCAGTGTTGTCACATAAAACATCATTATTCAACATCATTGAAACGTAGACATTCAACGTATCAGAAATGTTGCAGAAATGTACAATGCCAACATTTTGTTCTGGCGATTGGGTTGCACCATGAGCTGCAGAGATGGAACATACCACTCTGAGGGGGGGTTTGTAATAAGTTTCTCTCCTCTATATATGAAAGTGAGGTCAACTAAATATTGGAAACATCTTTCAAAATGATTAAGTCCAAAACAACCACAGAACCAATGAACCTCAACAACTAACAAACTTAACACTTATTGCATCACTGTTGTATTTCATTGTATTATTCAGGTGTTTCTATTTTTCTGGTCACTTAGTGTGTCAACAGGCTGAATTTTGACTAATGAAGCTTTTCCAGAGTTTCCTCTGATGTTTCTGTTGTCTAAACAGCATCTTGTTAGCAAAGCTAATTAGAGTCAAAGAGGATTAACGAGGTTTCAAACCTTCCACCAGTATTCAACAAAGCAACATAATAAATCACTACTAGCACCATCTCTACTGGTGTCACATCATTTTAACCCCCACTGACACAAACATGATGAAACCTGTTGCTTACGTTACCTTTAGATGCTGAAAATCATTTTCATCAAGCTGATGAGTGAAGGTGAAATTAATCAGCAGCTTCAACCAGGAAACCAAACGTAGGAAGAACAAACATGTAACTCACAGCAGGAAGATTTCAAATGTCAGTTGATTCACAAACAGTCTCAACTCTGAATTCATCTTTAACCAGAAGTGACTTTAAAGAAATATGATCCCAGCACAGCGCTGACCTTTGGAATAAAGAACCTGGAACAGCTAAAGTCAAACATTGACAGACTGTATAAATCCTCATCACATAGATTTAGTCTTTATTGTCCATTTGTTCTCACAGCCTGGAGGAGGCGCAGCTGAGGCTGTTTATGCAGATTAGGCAGCGCAGTGCAATTTTAAAGCAGCTTCAAATCTGTGCTGTGAATAACTAGAACATCTGGAACATCTGGAACATCTGGAACGACAGATTCATCCATAAATATATAGATTATAATATATTATAGTCTGGTCTTTTCTCTTCTTTATACGACTGAAATGTTTTCTGCTGCTACACATCAGAACACTGACAGGAAATCAGGAACTTTATTTTGGTTGCTACATTTTATTATGAAAGGATTCAACAGAAATTGAAGTATACATGTTTATTGATTGACTGGTGTATTAACTGACTGGTTTATTGACTGACTGGTGTAATGATGGTTCCCAGTGCTGTAGTTAGTGAGTGTGTCCAGTGGAGGGCAGTGATCAGTCACATTGTTCTAATGACTGCTGCTGACCTCACTCACACCAGCACTCACACCTTCAACACAAACATTCGTGCTTCATGTTCACATGGATGGAAGTGAAGTGTTAAAGTGACAGAGACTCACAGAGAAACTGTCATGATCACTGCCCTCCAGTGGTCACTGTCAGTAACTACAACTCTCCACATACAGCCCTGACAATAATACTGATATTCATACTGACATTATGACATATTTACTGCATTACATCAGCACTAATGTTCACCAGTCCGATAATGGCACTATATATGTTAACACAGACATTATTCACCTGTAATAAATACTACCATCAATAGTGATATTGATCTTTCTAAACTCACTGATCTGGACTCATAGAGAGATAATCAGAGTATTTACTGCCCTCCAGTGGTCACTGTCAGTAACTACAACTCTCCACATACAGCACAAACATCTGCATGATGTCAGTTTTAGTGATAAATGGCTCTTCTGTGTTGGCTTCATGTTTCAGGTTTCTGGTTGGACGGAGCTGCAGTCAGACTGTAAAATATTTCATACACAAGTAAATATTTTTCAAATGTTTTACAGAATACTGTAATAAACTTATTATATTCAGAGTGTTTCCATTTTATGAAAACAGATTCTGCAGTGTGACTTTTGACCATTCATTTTTCAACCATTAAACTACATAAACACAATATACACATTTATACACTATCAACCATTAAACTATATAAACACAATATACACATTTATACACTATCAACCATTAAACTACATAAACACAATATACACATTTATACACTATCAACCAATAAACTACATAAACACAATATACACATTTATACACTATCAACCATTAAACTACATATAAACACAATATACACATTTATACACTATCAACCATTAAACTATATAAACACAATATACACATTTATACACTATCAACCATTAAACTACATAAACACAATATACACATTTATACACTATCAACCATTAAACTACATAAACACAATATACACATTTATACACTATCAACCATTAAACTACATAAACACAATATACACATTTATACACTATCAACCATTAAACTACATAAACACAATACAACAGTGATGTAATAAAGATCCTCATGTGCTGCCTGTTGTTGTGTTTTTATCTCAGTGTGTCTGATTGACACATGAGTTGTTGTGTTTGTGTGTTTGTGTGTAAAATGAGCTGCTGTGTGTTGGTAAAGTTCATCATGTGACTCAGTGTTGAACCAATCAGAAACAAGTGTAACAGTGTGAGTACTGAGTAAAAGTACAGTATAGAACTACAACAGTATATAAACACCCTCCTCATCTTCTGTCTGTTTGTTTCTACTTTGATATAAAAAAGATCAAAAGTTCTTTAAAAACAAAGTTGTTTATTTAAATAATATTTCAGTAAAAGTTCTGAATCATGAAATATTAAAAGTAAACAAACTGTTGATTCTTCGTTCTGATGTGTGAACATGTCAGCTGTGTTTCCATGTTGAACTCTGTCAAACTGAAGCTGCTGATCATTAATTGAATGTATTAAGATCAATTAATTGATTAGTTTATTTATCAGTGATTTTACTCAGTCTTATCAGATATTTATATATAAATACATTATATATATATATATATATATATATAGTGTGTTATACTGTGATCCTGTTTGTGTGTGAAACATGATCAGATGAAGGCAGTAAAGGAAAAGTAGAAAGTATAAGTACTCACTTCCTCACATGGATCATTATCTGTATTGATCTGTGATCAGCTGACTGTGCTCTCATGTTTCAGTCTGCAGCTGATCAATAATGTGATGGGAACATGTTTGTTCCTCTTATTGGTTTCATCTGCAGCTGAAATTAATGTTCTGCTGGTATAAAAGTGAAACAGTGAGACAGAAATATGAATCAATAATGAAATAAATGCAGCGATGAGATGAACAGCTGAGTTGTGTTTTACTGACCTCTGCTGGTCAAAAACACAACTGCATTCACATCCTGATCACATTTAATCAAACTGATTGATTATCAAGCTACAAGGAGCTTCAGATGTTGTATTTTTCACCTGTTTGATCACATTTGAGTTTGTGTACAGAAGTGTGGAGCAACACTAATATAAAAGCATTCGAACAAACCAACAGACTGTTTATGAACTTTATGAAGTGAAGAGAAATAAAACTGAATTATAAACTCTGTTAGTTCAAACTGAACATTTACAGCAGTATGAGTGTGAATCACAGCAGGAGAGTGTTTCAGTGAACGGAGTCATTTCGCATGTTCTTCAACTATTATTCACTAGAAGAAAATGTCCAGAGACCAAATGTTTGGATCAAATGAACTAAATGAGAGAAGTTGATGTTTATTCTTCTGCTTTTGTGTTTGGATGAGTCTTAAATGATCATGTATGTGATTATTGTCAGAAGATGGCAGCTAATCTGAGATGTGTAACTGAAGTGATGATCTTACAGGTTTCTGTCACTATTATACATCAAACTATCTCCACTAAAGGTCCACTTACTGTGCTGCTTCAGGATCTTTCAGCTGGAGCTTGTTTACTGTCAGTTTTCTGTTTTATTAACAGACTTCTGTCTGTTCTGTTCTTTTCTTTCTTTCTTCTACTGAACTGTTAAAGTATCTCCAGGAGACAGTGTTGCTAAAACAGTCTGTGTTCTCATCTGTAGGAAGAAAGTTTCCATCAGTCAATCATTATTATTTTATTCTTTCTGTTTTATTTTATTTGTATTTTATCAAAAACTTTATTGAAATAAGTAAACAACAAGTTTACAGTCTCTAAAGACTCTCCAGCTGGTCCAGAATGCAGCTGCACGTGTTCTGACTAAAACTCGAAAAAGAGATCACATTTCTCCCATTTTAGCTTCGCTGCATTGGCTTCCTGTAAAATCTAGAATAGAATTTAAAATCCTTCTCCTGACTTACAAAGCCCTTAATGGTCAGACACCATCATATCTTGAAGAGCTCATAGTACCGTATTATCCCACTAGAACACTGCGCTCCCAGTATGCAGCTTACTGGTTGTTCCTACAGTGTTTAAAAGTAGAATGGGAGGCAGAGCCTTCAGCTATCAGGCTCCTCTCCTGTGGAACCATCTTCCAGATTCAGTCCGGGGTGCAGACACCGTCTCTATGTTTAAAGAGTAGGCTTAAAACTTTCCTTTTTGATAAAGCTTATAGTTAGGGCCGACCAGGCTCGCCTTGGATCAGCCCTTAGTTATGCTGCTATAGGCCTAGACTGCTGGGGGACTTCCCATGATGCACTTAGCTCCTCTCTCCTCCTCCTCCTCTCGATCTGTATGCATTCATGTAACATCAATGCATGTCACTAACTTTGCTTCTTCTCTGAGTTTTTTGTGCTTTCTCATCTCGCAGGAAACCCTGGGTTCTGGGCCGAGCCTTTGCGGTCCTTCGCAGTCCTGTTGGCGTCCTTCCCTGGCTGTTGCTACTGCTGTTGCTGCTGTTATTGTTATGATTGTTGTTATTCTGTCCCCCCTCCCTCTCTCTCCCCCCTCCCTCTCTCTCCCCCCTCTGTCTTTCTCTCTCTCAACCCAACCGGTCAAAGCAGATGGCCGCCCACCAAGAGCCGGGATCTGCTTGAGGTTTCTACCCGTTAAAGGGGAGTTTTTCCTTACTGCTGTCGCCAAGTGCTGGTCATGGGGGAATTGTTGGGTCTCTGTGAATGAAAGAGTACAGTCTTGACCTTCTCTATGTGAAAAGTGCCCTGAGGTGACTTTTGTTGTGATTTGGTGATACATAAATAAAAACTGATTGATTGATTGATTGATTGATTGAAACCAACTTCACTGTATGAAGACAAGCAGCTCTGTTCTCTGTCACAAACTGTTCCATCCAGTAAAACCGAAACAAGTTTCTTTAAAGTTCATGTGTCTGCATTGATATTAATGCTGCTATTATCCATATCAATCCAGACAGAAATGATCAGAACAATGTTCTTCCAGACACTATGTGTAGGATGTGAAAGTTAGTTGAGTTTGGCTCCATCTGGTGGGAGGATGAAGAACGACTGTGTGTCACACAGAATGTTTGTCAGCCTCCAGATGTTGGAAATATTGTTGAAATACCTTCACAGTGTTTGTCTGTCTCTCTTTGTATTTTAATATCAGGATGTTTGTCTGTCTGTTCAATTCATTTGATTTCCATGAAAGCTGCAATCAGCTGCTGTTGTTCTACTATCAGTCCACTAGATGGCCTCGTGATGCACATGTGGAGGAATTTACAGCTGTGTTTCATGTCAATTACAAGTCAGTTTAACTCTGAGTGGCAGCAGGTGACTAATAATTTATATAGAACAGAACAGACTGAAAATGCTGGAAAATGATTCTTTGTGCAAATATATTCCAAATCTTTACATTTGATTCTTTTCATGTAAAACAGTTTTCAGTGTTTTCTGCTGTTTTTTCTTCTTGTAAGGATGGAAAACATTTATCAGTCTGGAGGTCTGAGACTGACCCATGGAGAACCTTCCTGACGCCAACACGCATCAATGAATGTTAAAAATAAAGAGTCCTGATGTGAAACAGAGCTGAGGATAATTAGACCTGATCCAGAATGTGCTTGACCTGAACAGACCCAAACAGAGAGAGAACATCCACCCTGACAGCAGCATGATGCTCCATTAATTCACTGAGCAATGTTTGAGATCTTTGTCAGTAAATATCACAGAGCAGAACAAGCTGCACACTCAGATGTCTGTGATCCGCTCAACACATTTCTCAACAGATCTTACTCTACTTTTACACATTTTAAACTGAATATATTGTGACTGTCTCTCTCAGGAGTAAACACCTGTCCATGCATCCAACTGGATTCTTCTTTTGGATTGTTTCCATGGTTACGTGTTCATTTTGCTCCATTGTTTGTTTGTAATACATTATTTTGGTGTATATATTCAGGGCTGTAGCCAGGATTTTAGAAATACCCAGAATACAACAACATAAATAATATGTATCATTATTTAGGTTTTATTCATGTAATTATCCAATTATATACTATATTTTATACATTTTATTAAACATGAAGGACTAAATGTTTCTAAATGTCCTCCACACTGCCAGGAATTAATCATGGTGGAGAAATACAAAATCCATTTATAAGATATTTAAATAGTAAATTAATAGAATTAAATAGAAACATAGTAGATAGTAAAAAGTATTTGCAGATAGACTTTATTAACATCTTGAATCATAAAGCTGATGAGGATTTGTGTTTATCTATAGAAAAAATAGAGGAAATACAAAAGTGACTTGCAATTATACAAAATACAAAATAATAACGGCTATGATGATAATAATAATACCAAAGTGGAATCAATTTATAGTGAATATTTAAATGAATATTTACACAGAAACTGAAACCAAAAACATAAAACCTCCTTTCAATACAAACTATTTTCAACAAATCCAGATGAATTAACCAAAGGAATAAACAGTGACACCTGCTGGCTTTAATCACACATGACAGCTGAGTGCTGATGATGCACAACTTATTTAGAAACAGTCAATGAACAACAGCTGTCAGACTAAATGTGAGCTAAACACATTAAACTGACACTTTAAACAGTCCTGAAACTGTCAAATACCTTCAATCTACTATATGAAATTAGATATGAATTAACATGCACACACACAAAAATAAATGGAGAAAACTAACATCAGCTACTGATCATCATGAACTTTATTCTCTACACAGGAACTAAATAAACACTCCAGAGAAAAACTAAATACTTCCTGTATGTCAGAAACACACAACAGCTCCTGGACTTCTCATCTCTAATGCTGTGTTCACATCATATGGGATGGATGGTAGAGGCGGGAAAGATTCCCATGTTTACAACTCGCCAGCGTTCATGTCACACAACAAATCAAGACTGCATGATTACAAAGTTGGTGGAATGAGGCTCAAAAATACTGTTATTGACAATAATCCAGCATATCCAGTAAATATCAGAGCTTTCAGCTTTTCCACTTCATAATTACCACTTGAATGTTGTTGGGCCGTGGCTACAAGTTTGGCTATCAGCAATAATTAATGATTATCAAAGATAATTGTTAATTATTAAAATCAATAAAATTATTAATAAGAATTAATAATAACGGGGCACCACCCTGGACTCAGGGAAAAAGATAGCCAATTCAGTCTCAAAGTGTACTAATCTATGAATTTGGGACTTTGATTAATAATTAATTTAATAACTATAAACAAAATCACCATATCAATAGCTAGTAAAGGTTGAAGGATTTGGAGTTCTTTACAGAGCAGAGGTTGGCAAAACTCATTCTTGTGCAACATTAAAACAGACAACAGGTATATCCAAAAGCATTTATTTAACAAAAGGGTAAAAGCAACACACAATACTAATCTAGCTAAGTGTATCTATATACAAGTGTGAATGTGTGAGTGTGTGTGTGTGTGTGTGTGTGTGTGTGTAGGGAAGACAATAGCAAGATGGCTGCAGTCACCTGGTGACTGAGCACATGGCATGCCGACACTTTGGCTGATAAAGGGAACTACAGGGATAAAAGGCCAGACCATGTGGTGTCTTGAACCACATGTGCTGCCTGAACCAAAGTTTGCCAAACTAGGTTTTAACCTCTTAACTGTGTGGTTCTCTATTCAAGGCCAATTGGTGTATGCTAAAGGTGCCAGGTTAAGATGAGGTTAGTTGCATGCAAGGCCTAGTTACTGGATGTAACATGTGTTAAGCATGCTAACATTAACCTAGCGGTGTGGCTATGCAGTAACCTGACTATAGGCAACAAGGACATCACAACAACAGTTCAATGTATAACCTTAACCAAATCAATACACATACAGTACATTGTTTGAGTTAAACATTCTTGCTTAGCCGTACTATGCTTCACTGTGTTGCTAGGCTATGCCCAGTTGTTACCAGTCCATGAAGGAAGAGATGCTTTGTGGTGTCCTGCTTTGTAGCTGGTGAATCCGTGGGTGAGTCAGGCTGAGAAGGCTTTGGCTCTGAAGCTGAAAGATGCAGGCGTTGCTGGGGAGAGAGCACTCCAGTCGTGCAGAGGGCCCAGGTCACTCCTTGGTGTAGAGTTAGCGGCAAGCTAACTCCATTTCGCGGCTCCTGTACTTGTTAAACTGGCCAGCAGACTTGTGTGTTAGCTGCTGGCACAAGGAAACTTAGTTTCTGAGTCTTAGGCAGGCTCTCGCGTCTTCTGCCGTAAAGAAGACTGTGTGTGTCTGCTGTGAGCAGGCCACACAAGAGAGCAGAGAGCTGCTTCTGCTGCAGCTCGTGGAGAAAAGAGAGAGATAAGAGGGGAATCTCTAGTTTTGATAACCTGGATCCATGGGTGGAGCTTCACACTTTGGGTGTGAACCCCCAGGGCTCAGGTTTCTTGGAGTCTTGAAACATGTGGTAAACTGTGGTCCACATGTAGTCCCAACAATGTTGACCTGAATTCTATTTACAAGTCAGAATCTCATAATTAGCATCATTCCAATATGATATGAACGCAGCATAAAAGCAGCCACTCTCCAGCTGCTGAGCCTCAGCCTTCACCATTAGAGGTGTTCATTTAACCAGCCAATAGGAGGCCTGTTGTTCTGACCATCATTTGTCATGTGATCTCTAAATAAGTGAAGGAATCAGGTAACACAGTTACTATGAAACTACTAGAAGAACTACAACTAAACATTGTGAAGATCCCATTCCCATTATCCCATTACAGTTCAAGCCTTTCTAATACACTAACAACAGAAAACAACAACAACTGGACTCAGTTTATCATTTGATTCATTTTACAAACAAACTGTCAATCATGTGGAAACCATGTTTACATTTACAAGCAGTGAGAGATCATGTTGGTACTAAATACCATCAGCTGTGTGTGATCCTGTACAGACTGAACTATCTGGTCAGCAGTGAGAAAGTTTCTCTAACAGGAGGAGACTCTTCCTCCTCCAGACCACACAGAGACACTGAGGAACCAGGATTAAACCCAAACCCAGCATACAGAGGCTGAGTGAATGTGGTGTTGAAGGTGTGGAGGTGGATCAGTGTGTCAGAGGAGACTCTGTAGAAGGACAGAGTGCCAGCAGGACAGTCCACATACACTGCTACTCTGTTAGAGACAGAGGAGGAGGAGGAGGAGGAGGAGGAGGAGGAGGAGATGAATGTTGATCTCTTATTGTGACGGACATAGTAACCATCATTATCATAGCAGATCAGACTCCAGGACTGATCATTCTCTCCAAACCCACAGTCTTCACTGTCTCCTTTCCTTCTGATTCCTCTGTAAGTCACTGATATACGAACTCTTCCTCTCCACTCGACCTCCCAGTAACAGCGACCAGTCAGATCATTTCTACACAGCAGCTGAGGCCAGTGATCAAATCTGTCTCGATGATCAGGATATGACTGATTCTCCTTCACATCTGTCACCTTCCTGTTGTTGTCAGACAGTTTGAGTTTTCTGTGTGCTGTGTTTGGATCCAGTGTGAGTTGACAGAAATCTGATGGAGAGAACGAGACACAATACAGCTGCAGTTATTGATCTATCATCTGTTTGATGATGACATCATCTTCATCATCAGTAGGATGTGAATGAGTGATGTCACAGTTTGAAGTTTGCTTTGTTTTGATGAATGAAATGAAAAACACACTTACACTTCCTCAGACCTGGTGTCAACCATCGGACTCCAGCAGGCTGCAGCCTGAAAGGAGGAGGGGGGTCAGAGCAGCACGTTCTCTTTCAGCATGCAAACATGGACATGATATTACTGCTGCTCCATTATGGCAAAAACCATAATCACGATTATTTAACACGATTACTCATTGACTTTGGAAACATTGTGCATCTGTTTAAAAAAAAACAACTTGTCTTTTTAACCGTGGATTTCCTTGAACAATAACAGATGCAGACCAGGGTTAGACGCTAGACTTTTCTGACGGCCAACATGTCCGTTAATATTCCAGAATTCCGGCCATATAGAACAACTAGCGGACATATGTTTAAATAGCCATATAATATCCTACATTTAAACAGCAATAAAGCACAAAAACACTAACTATGATCCAACAAATGTATTTTAGTCAGCAGAATGAACTCTTCACACACTTTGTGAACTGAGCATATAAGCAACAATAATAAAATAAAACTAATATCCTTGCTGTTGGTAATTGAATGCAGCCATGCGGGCAGCCTGCAGCTGCAGCTCCACCACCTCCACCTGCCGCCGTCTCCCTGAGCCGCCTCTCACCGGGGCCCTACGGGGAAAATTAAACCTCCTACTGATCAATTACATGTTATTTAACCGTGGAGCTCCGGGCTGATCCGTTTGTTTCACTGTGTCAGTGCTGGATGTAACGTTACCTGAGAGAAAACCGTCAGACTTTTCAGAGTCATAACAGAGTCTTAACAGCGGAGGCAAAACCAAACTTTTAATAATATAAGTTTATATTTAAGTTGTCTTGGCAACATATCTCATAGGTCTCACAATATTATGACATTTGACTGTTAAATTCAGACACATTCATGCTGTGAGGAAGACTCCGCTCTGTCTGTCTCACTGCGCTGGATTTATAACACAAGACAAAACCGGAGCATCATTGTGAAGCAGAATGTGGCAGAATAATCGATTTATCTCGATTATCTTGTTTTCATAATCGTTGGAAGACAAAATAAAACTTGATTAATCGAGCAGCCCTATGACATCACTGATCCTGATCACACTGAGGTGCTTTGCTGTTGCTAGGCAACACAACTGCCAATCACCTGAGTGCAGGTGAGCTACACATGAACAGCAGCTACATTCAGCCAATCAGAAACAGGCGTCTCAAAGTCAAATCATGTTGACAATGACACTTTTTCTGGTAACGCTTTAGATTACAGCCTGAAACGTACAGTGTAATTACTCCGTAGTTATGGTGTAATCTTTTCTACTAACGGTGTACAGAGAGAGAGAGAGAGAGAGAGAGAGAGAGAGAGAGAGACATCAACCACTCAGGTCTTTACACCAGGACCACCTCAGCTTCAGGACACATGCACTCAGAAAATTAGACCAAACCAAATTATGATGAAAGAAAAATAAAAACACAGAGATTACTGGACAGAACTAACAAAATCCCAGAACAAAATGGAAACATACGTAACCCTGAACAGAGAGACACTGTGACATCCTACCTGACCACAGCGTCTGATAGAAAACTGAGAAGAACACTGACTAAGCACAGACTGACTGAACACAACCTGGCAGTGGAAGAAGACACAGACAGACCTGCTGCCCAGAGAGGAGACGTTGTGTTCTTACTGTGACCAGAGAGCTGCACTTCTTAACTCACTGCAACCAACATCAAAGTATTACAGACCAATATTTTACAGAAATAATACAAATATTCCCAGAGTTCCTCTATGTAAGTGACTGGGAGAGACTTCCAGTCCTGCTGGGAGAGAGGGAGGACTGCTGTAGACTGGCAGCAAGATCTGTAGCAGCTGCCATGAGCTCCACAGCTCTGTAAGACCCACATGGATAATAATTCATGTTTATTCATTAATAATTCATTTATTGTATGTTTATATCTTATGTTACTCTTACCTACCTTCCATAGCCCCTATTGTTCTCCATGCTCTCTTGTATTGTTATTTTTGTTTATGTGTTTGCTATGATTGTATAGTTTGTGTAAATATGCTTCAGCAACGTTCAGCAGCATTTTTATATGTAAAAAACTGGAGGGGCACCAACTACTTCAATAGACAGGCTACATACCAGGAAAACTACAGTACTTGACCTTGATACTGATGTGTTTTTAACATGTTCTGGATCCACAAAACACTTTTAACAACAAAGTGGCTTCTAGCAGGTCTGTACACATATACAGAGGAAGAGAGAGAGAGAGAGAGAGTGTTTGTCCCTGCAGGAAGTAGAGCTCG